>NW_005871260.1:1082655-1101827 GCF_000147115.1 Myotis lucifugus | reverse complement strand
GAGAGAGAGAGAGAGAGAGAGAGAGAAGCGCAGTAGAGAGGATGCTGTGCATAGAAGAAGAGATGAAAGGTGAGTGGAGGCCACATCACAGATGTATGATATAGAGGAGTTTAGAGTTTAGCCTGCAAACACAGAGGAGCCAATGACAACCAGTTTTAAACACAACCCATCAAATTTGGGCGAGTGGAAATTTCATGCAAAATAGTTGTATAAGCAAGTGATCAAGAAATTAAAAGAGGTGCTTTGTTTTATTTGCCACATTTTTTTACATTGTTAGATCACAAAAATGCACTCAGTGGTATAACCCTCCTTCCTTGCTTGCTTCCTAAGTGACTACTTGAGGCTTCCGGACATAAGTTTACAAGTTGTTGGCTTTAATTTGCAAGCTTCTTCCTAATACCCTTTCCATTTAGGTGATGAAGATGGAGAAACTATCACTTCCTAAAAACTTTCAAGATTAATTCCATTGCACACTTACCACTTGCTTATTCTCCTCTCTCCCCTTATCATGCATTTTCTTCCTTCTAGTGTACCTGATTATCATCTGGCAAGCAGAGATTATATCATGAATACTTTATATCCCCGTAGTGCTAGCATAGAAAAGGCTATTAATAGCTGAATGACTTTAAAGAATATTCCCACAGGCCTAGCACATGCCTGGCATAGAGCAGGAACATAATGAGAAGAAAGCACATAGGCTGTGCTGTCAGAAAGCACAGGGCTTTATCCCTAAGTCACTTGAACATTAGTGATCCCAAACAAGTCACTCTGAACCACAATACTTTCAACTGTAAAATGGAGTTAATAGCCCAGCCGGTGTGGCTGTGATTGAACGCTGACCTATGAACATGGAGGTCACAGTTCGATTCCCAGTCAGGGCACATGCCTGGGTTGTGAACTCGATCCCCAGTAGGAGGAGTGCAGGAGGCAGCCAATCAATGATTCTCTCTCATCACTGATGTTTCTTTCTTTCTCCCTCTCCCTTCCTCTCTTTGAAATCAATAAAAATATATTATTTTTTTAAATGGAGTTAGTAATAGTGTTAAGGGATATTTTTTAAAAAAAAAAAAAGATAAAATAATGACTCTCATACAGATATAAAATAAGCACATGCTAAAGATTTTAACAGATAAATGTTAAACTGGCCCAAAGGGGAAATAAATTTATTTGGTGTAAAGGAATATTGAAACAAGTTTACAGATAGACAGAAACTGGCTTTTTCCAATGGTGGAGAGGGGTATGAGTGGGTGGAAAAGCCAATTTAATTCCACCTAGCCAGTATATATTTATGTATCTACACACAAGAATCATTGCATTGCTATCAGTTATCTATAACATACAGAGTTGTAAAATAGCTTGAAGACAATGAAAGGCTCAGACAACCCCCCCTTACACACATACACACACACACCATAGAATCAGAATCAGATGACTTGAAAAGTGTACACTAAAGGGTGCATGGTTATCCACTCGCTGGCATCCTGTGGTTACCAGGAGGATTCTCACCTATGTAGTGAGAATCCATTGAAAGTACCAGTTACCATAACTGCTTTCATTATTATTAATCTATATATATAAAAGCCTAAGTGACCGGTCAACCAGTCGCTATGACGACGCACTGACCATCAGGGGGCAGATGCTTAACACAGGAACTGCCCCCCTGGTGGTCAGTGCGCTTCCACAGCCAACCACCCTTGGTTGGCCAACCTCCTGCAGTCCCTCCCCCTGGTCAGCCAGCCCTGATTGGCCCCGATTGCCAGCCAGGCTGAGGGACCCCACCCATGCACAAATTTGTGCACTGGGCCTCTAGTATAAGTTATAAAAGAAAATTGCTTCTTGGGTAAGATTTGCTCATCCAACCAGAATGTGTATTCTCCTATCACTGTCATCTGATGGCATCCAGAGTGCCCAGTACAGCACAGTACTCAGTAGATTTTTGAATGACAAATTTATAGTAAGGCAATATTTGTTGAATTATGAAACACATTTTTTAAACAATTGATGACTAACCTTAGAGTTAGGCAAGGGGACTTAGGTGACTGCTGCCATGTCCTCCTTCTGAAAGGCAGTGATGCTCAGAACATGTGAATGTAAAATGATGGGTGACTCCTAGTTTGCCACAGCCCCTTCCCACTGGAGGCCAGGGTGAGTCTGTTGAAAAGAGTATTTTTGCTTTAGCCTGGTTCTAAGTCCTTATTCAAACACAGCTCTCACTGCTGCCAGCTGGATTTCCCACTGTGCCTGCTGGGACCTCCCAACAGCATTTTCTTCAAAGAACCCAAACTAAATGATGATGGCATCATTTTTGTGCCAGTTCAATTCTTGTGGTAGGCCAACTGGTACACTCTGCTTCTTGAACTCACCTCATTTAAAATGATAAGGAAGCAAAGGTAGAAAGGGGGTTTGATAGAGCAGGTGTGCATAAGTTTCTGATGGTAAGGAGAGGGACATGGATTTGGGATAGGCATAAAAAGTGGATGTATTTTGGAGCTATTTCTGGCTTTAGTGGTTTATTCCTCTCAGAAATCCTCATTAATGCAAATTAGATCAGGCCCCCTCCCACTGGCCTGTGCTTGTTTCTCACGGTACTTATGACCCTGGTAAAGTATCTATGTCCTTACCTTTATGTCCCTGACTGCCTAACCTGGTAAACTCTGGAGGGGCCACATCTGTCTCATTACTTTTGTAACTTCAGTGCCAGGCACATGCTAAGGGGCCATTAAATGCATATTGAATGGATATTGTGCACTATTATACTGAAAGAGAGGAGCTACAAAGGACAAATAGTAGAAGTGAAATTAGTTAAGTTAATAAATTTAGACACTATTGGACATGTTAATGAGTGTAGAGGTGAAAACATATAAAACAAAGATGCTGGCAGAATTGTAGAATGTCTTCCATTCTTCCAACCTCAGGAGTAGAGGGAGACAAAAAAAATATATGGAATGTGGCCAAAGAGAGTTAAGGTTTTATTTTTTTAATTTTTTTTTAATATATTTTATTGATTTTTTACAGAGAGGAAGGGAGAGAGATAGAGAGTTAGAAACATCGATGAGAGAGAAACATCGATCAGCCTCCTGCACATCTCCTACTGGGGATGTGCCCGCAACCCAGGTACATGCCCTTGACCGGAATCGAACCTGGGACCCTGCAGTCCACAGGCCGATGCTCTATCCACTGAGCCAAACCGGTTTTGGCAGAGAGTTAAGGTTTTAGTCGAAGCTAAAAGCCCTTGTATCACATTTGGTTGCCGTGGCAACAGAACTCCCATCTTACGATAATCTACACTAATAAAAGAGAAACATGCAAATTGGTGTCACTCCACTACACCCACCAGCCAATCAGAGCAACTATGCAAATTAACCCAACAAAGATGGCCGTTAATTTGCATATGCGGGCTCGGAGTGAAGACTGAAGACTGAAGAGGCTTGGCTTCTCCGCTGCGGCCACAGCAGACTAAAGGCCTGGGTCCCAGGTGCCGGAGGAAAACCAGTGCCGGCAGCCAGGGGAAAGAAGGCCTATTGCACGAATCTTCGTGCAACGGGCTTCTAGTGATATTATAATATGATAAAAACAAATACAAATAAATTAACAACTTATGGAAAATGGAGTGACAACTTCACCTTTGGGAATCATCTAAGATGAAACCTTGAAAGGGGCTCTATGCTGCAGAAGATGCTATCCTAGAATTACTCTGCATACAAGGGTTACTAAGTCATAGAATTTGAAAAAACAATTTTAAACTCTCTATAGGAAAGCACATAAGGCTATGATCAACTAAGATGGTTTTAAATAACAGAACAAGGCATGAAACTTGCCCTATATGTCAGTTATCTTTTAGCACAATTATGTTGTGGAACCCACAACTACAAAACTTAAGTGGCACAACATAATAACCCTTTATTTTGGCACCTAAGTCTATGGGTTGGCTGTGCAGTCCTGGTGACAAGCTGAGTGGCTGTTTTGGCTGGATTCACTCATATGGGCAGTGGCGTGTTGGCTGGACACTGGCTGGTCTAGAATGGTCTCACCTTGGATTGACCCTGTCCTGCATCACCTGTCCTCTCATCGTTCAGCACACTAGCCTGAGTTTATTCTCACAGTGAAGGCAGTATTAGTGGAAGCATGCAGGATCAGGATCTCTTGAGGCCCAACTTTGGAACTGGCACACTGTCACTTCCACCACATTTTACTGACCAAAGCATGTAGCAAGGCCAGTCCTGATTCAAAGGGTGGAGAAATAGACTCAACTTCTTGATGCAATGAGCTGCAAAGTTATATTGCTAAGAACACAGATACAAGGAGGCTATTAATTATACCCATCAATGCAATTGGCCTACCATATCAGAAATCAACTTACTATAGAGGTATAGTAACTAATTCAGTGAGATATTGGTGTAAAAAGAAACAAAATGATATAGTATCATGATCCAAAAGAGACTCATATGATAAAATGTCATGATAGAGGTCACACTGAAGACTTTCTATCAATAGAAAACAATATACTATTCAACAAATGGTGCTATGACAATAGGTTACTCAATGCAGGGGAAGTAAGATTCTTACCTCACATTATACACAAAAATCAAGTTCGCCATTATTAAAAATATATATGTGAAAAGCAAAACTTTAAAACTTTTAGAAGAAAATATAGTACAATTTTACTATTGAAAAGGATTTCTTAAACAAGAAATGAAAGGCACAAACCATAATGAAAATGGAGATAAAGTCTATTATATTATAATTTATAACTTCTATGCAAACCTCCAAAAAGTGAAAATAAAAGCCCAAGTTTTCAGAAAAATATTTAAATAGAAAATATTAGTATTAAGAACTAATAAAGAACTTTCTAAACTTAATGAGAAAAATTAAATCAATAAAAGAATAAACAAACATAAGTATGCAAAAGAAGAGGCAATTCATAGAAGAGGAAATTTGAATGGCCAGTAAGCATTAAAAAAAACTATCATCTCATTAGTAAATGGAAAAATGCAAATTAAATTCATAATGAGACATGATTTCATACCATTAATTTGGTAAGGATAATGTAGGCTGACAATATCAAGAGTTAATGTGGAGCAACTAGAACTCTCATACACAGTAAGATAGGAATTGAACTCAGCACAATCACTTTGGAGAGCAATTTGGCAATATCTGGTAAGGTTGAGCATGCGCATACGCTATACACAGCAGTTCTACATATGTATCCTAAAGAAAGTTTCTCATGTTTTTCTCAATTCATTTATGAAAATATTCATTTCAGGATTATTTGTAACAGCAACATTAGGAGCATCCTAAATGTCTATAAATAAGAATATGCATAAATACATATTAACATATTCAGACAACGGCATTCTACACTACAATAAAAATGGATGAACTAGAAGTAATATATCAACATGGAAAAATCTCAAAAACATAATGTTGAACAAAAAACAAGTCACAGGAGGTGTATACATTATGATAGCTGTTATATAAAGTTTAAAGACATGTTCAAACCATACCATATTGTTTAGGAATACATACATAAGTAGTAAAAGCATAAAGGTATGCATACAAATGATACATAAGAAATTCCGGGTAGTACTGGTAGCTACCTCTGAAGAACAGGTGAGGTTATAAAGAAGATAATGTCACTGGCAAAGGTACACAGGAGGTTTAACTGTATCTTGATGTTATATTTTTTAAATTGGATGATGTTAATGTATTTCTCCTATTATTTTCTATGTTATTTATATGTCTGATGTTTAGTTTAAAAAATGAGTGGATGTTTAAGAGTCTTGCTATGAAAGAGAAAAAGAGGTGATGGGGCTGGAAGAAGAATGATATTGAGATGTTCACACCTATGATCCTCATCTATGGGTCCACTAACTCTGGTTTCTCTGGCCCAGAGAACTAGTTATGTACTATTAGAGACAAACAGTAGTAAATAGATTCCATGCTTAAATAACTCTGAAGAATGATGGGTTAAACAAAGCTAATACGTAGTGTCCTTTTCTGCAAAACCTGTCAGAGTGTCTGAAATGCTATGGGTACTGTGCCTCCCTAAGCAGGAGATAAAGTAGGCAGTGTTTCTCCCACTTGAGTAGCCCTGGAATCATTTCTTCATCATGGCAACAGTTTCCATAATACATTTTTTCGGAAATGTACCCCTAAAAGTTTTATTTTCCTGTCGTCTACCTCTATCCCTGTGTCTTACTCTGTCCACACATTCTACTTCCTTATCAATACTTGTGTCATTGTCATTTCATTCCCACTTCTCCACACAGCTCTCCCATGCCCTGGTCTTCCTTTCATGGAGGCAAAGTGGCATCAGAGGAACACTCAGTTTGAAATCCTGGCCCTAGCACTTTGTAGCTGAGGAACCCTTCTCTGTGCTTTGGTTTCTGTGTAAAAAATAGAGAGAATTCCATCCCTTACCTCATAGGAGAGTTGTGAGACAGTCATGCACTGCATAAGGACATTTTGATCTACAGTGGACCACATATACAGTGGTGGTTCCATACGATTATAATAGAGCTGAAGAATTCCTACCACCTAGTGATGTCATAGACATGATGTCATGGCCATGGTAACATCGTAGCATCACACATTACTCCCATGTTTGTGACGATGCTGGAGTATAGACATCTACTGTGCTGCCAGTCATATACAAATACAGCACATGCAGTCATGTACGGTACTAATACTTGGTAAAGATAATAACCAACTATATTACCAGTTTATGTATTTACTGTATTGTACTTTTCATCATTATTTTAGAGTGTACTCTTTCTACTTACAAAAGAATTTTGCTGTACAATGCTATGCTCTGTTACACCAGCAGCAGCCTCATACATCTCATGTTTACTTTGTCTCTTGATTGCACTATTTTCTCTTGTGCTTGATTTAATCTCATGTTGTTTTTATCGATGTAGTGTAGCCTAGTGTACAGTGTTTATAAAGTCTACAGTGGTGTACAGCAATGTCCTAGGCTTCACATTCACCACTCACTCACTGACTCACCCAGAGCAACTTTCAGTCCTCATGTTAAGTGCCCTGTACAAATGTATCATTTTTTTCTTTTATACCATATTTTTCCTGTACCTTTTCTATGCTTAAATGTAAATACACAAATGTGTACCATTGTGTTACAACTGTCTACAGTATTCAGCACAGTAATGTGGTATACAGGTTTGCAGCCTTGAAGCAATTGGCTATACCATATAGCCTAGGAGTGTAGTAGGCTATACTATTAGGTTTGTTTCAAGCACACTCAGTGATATGTGTGCAACAAAATTGTCTAATAATACATTTCTCAGAACATAGCCCCATAGTTAAGTGGTACATGACTGCATTTATATGATAAGGGGGAATAAGAGTTTGCCTGTCTTAAGATACTATTTTTGGAGACTATATTAGTTTTCTAGGACTGCCATATGAAGTACCGCACACCGAGTGGCTTAAACAACAGAAATTTATCATCTCACCTTTCTTTAGGTAGAAGTCCAAGATCAAGGTATTGGCAGGGTTGGTTCCTTCCGGTGGTTTGCTGGCGGTATTTGGTGTTCCTCAGCTTGTTGTCCTTGACTTCGCTGCATCACCCCAATCTCTGCCATCATCTTCACATGGAGTTCTTCAGGTGTGCCAATCTGTCTCCAAATTCCTCCCTTGCATAAGGAAATCGGTCATATAGGATTAGGGGTCCACCCTCCTCCAGTATGACTTCATCTTAACCGACTACATTGGAAATGACCCTATTTTCAAATGAGGTCACTTTCTGACATACCAGGGGTTAGAAATTCAACATATGAACTTTCAGGGGACACACTTCAACCCCTAACAGAGATCCATGGAAATAATATTTATGAAAGTGTCATCACATTCTTGCAAGGAGTTACAAATTGTAAGGTTCTGTGTTTGTCGCCAATTACCACATCTTAAAGCCCCTAGAACTGTAACTTACTTCATTTGCAGCCCACAGCCAGAACTCGGCTTGGCGCAGCTTAGACAGCTTGGGAATGATGTTAACAGAGCTTGTCCAGGGACTCTTTAAAGTGAATGCTCTGTTAGTTCTAAATCTATCCCTAGTAATTGATTGCTTTACCTCAGCTAACAGAGAAAAATCCATTCTGTTGAGTTACTAGCTACATTGCATTTGTGTGTAAAAGGAGCTGGAGCAGTATGCAGAGAGATTAAATCATTGCTTTGGGGGCAGGGATTCAGTGAAATTTCCCAAATTATCTGGGCCATTCCATGGTTAAAGTGAATAGAGAATCCAGCTTTGCTTATGTGCGGCCTGGTGCTGTGCCCACTAGCCCCAAAGGCCTGGGTTTTCTTAAAGGTCTGCTTTTACAACATCATTTGCCCTAGAGAGGAATTCGGAAGGGCAATAGGCCACCTTGAACCTAGCAAGTCTGTTCGTGTCAAAATGACCTTGTTGTTAAGGTGAAGCAGCACAGCATTCTGGGAAAAGCATAAATTCTGCAGCCCAGCTGCCTGGGTTTATGTCCCGTGAGATTTTGAGCCAGAGACTTCAGTGGCCTTCACCAAGTAACCGTACTCACCAGACAGGGCTGCTGTGAGAATTAAACAAGATAATCCATGAAACAACAGTCTCTGGAACATAGGCTGTGTTCAGTACATGTTGGTTATTATTACTCTCAGAATAATGATAAAGCTTCCAAAAAGCACTTTGAGATCATCTTTCCCTTTAAAATTGTGAAAGGTAAAAATAGTGACACCAACCAACACAGACACTTTCATTTTTGTGTATTAACTTTTAGTTCCTAGGACACTTAGCATGTGAATATAATTTGTATTGTGCTATTTTAATGTAAGCAGCTTCTGCATCCCTACATGGTTGTGCTGAATGGCTATATAAAATTCAATTGATACACCAAATTTTACCTAACAGTTCTCCTATGGTTAGATCTTTGGAATTTTATTTTTTTAAAAATATATTTTATTGATTTTTTACAGAGAGGAAGGGAGAGAGATAGAGAGTTAGAAACATCGATGAGAGAGAAACATCGATCAGCTGCCTCCTGCACATCTCCCACTGGGGATGTGCCCGCAACCCAGGTATATGCCCTTGACCGGAATCGAACCTGGGACCCTTCAGTCCGCAGGCCGACGCTCTATCCACTGAGCCAAACCGGTTTCGGCAGATCTTTGGAATTTTAGATGCCACTGATTAATATCACTTTTACAAACCAATTAATTTTTTCTGAGTAAGACAAATTAACCAGGACAGTCTCCCTTAAACCTCTGCCTAAGAGTCTTCACTTTAGTTTAACTCTCCTTTATATTGTTTTTATCTAAATTACCTTCCTCATAATCTATTCCCTGACTTTTCTGTTCTCCAATTTCTACAAAAGCCAAATCTCTATTCCTGATTTTTATTCTCCCTCCACAGATTTCAGCCTCCCCATGCTATTCCTCGCTGGGTCATGTTACCCCAGATCTCTTCATCCTTCCCTTTTTTTGACCTCACAATCCCCTTCCAGGATCAATTTGGGAGGCCACAAGATTAGGGCTATTGGGCATACCCTATGCTCCCCATTTTATGCTGGGCATATTCTCAGAATCTCAAAGAGCAACAATATAATTCTTCCTCCTGTTTTGTGTTTGCTAAACACTACTCATCCTTCAGCACTCAGCTCAAATGTACTAATATAGGGCCTAAGTCACTGCTCCATCCTTACTGTTCCCAGGGCACTTACTACATATTTTGGTGTCCTCCACAATGATTACACATTGTAGATGAATACGTCATTTATGGATAGAGTTGTATATGAGAAGTCAGAAAATGCTTAAGTAGCTTGGATTGGATAAAAATATAGTGGTTATAGCAAGGACTTTGGAGTCAGATAGACCTTGATTTGAATATTAACTCTACAATGTGCTACTTAGGAAATGTAAGCCCACGCCAATGTCTCTGAGTCTCAGTCCTCTCATCTGAAAAATGAGATCATTTCTGCCATCAACTTTCTTGGAGGGTTAAGATGGGGATTAAATAGGTTAATAGATGTGTGATCTGGAAGGATGAACATATCAAGTCACAAATGACTATAATTCACTGTTTATGACCAAGAACTATAACTAACATATTTTTTAAAAAAGGGTCACCAAGTAGAATTGTTATAAATAGAGGAGAAAGCATAGAGGACAAAATATAGATCTAGATGGCATTCCCAAAACGTGGCTCTGAGCAACAAGAGGATGGTAGACTGTGGGTCTTAGGAAAGGAAGGAACTGTACAAAATGGAGGGAAAGGGAAGACAGGGGAAGCGAGGTAGCCCACTTCAGGTTTGCCAGGGATCAGCCTTCCTGCACCCAGTGACACTCAACTCATTTTCTAGGTTGTGAATGGGCTACAGGCTCAGGGGGAAGCCAAAGCCAGTAGGGTCAAATTAAGCTCACAGGCCTTGGTAGCACTGGGCCAGTGCCAGGCATGCTTGTTACAGGCTGTCAGAACATCCAGGGTCAAGAAAGATGTGCTCGCCGGCCCTAGGAAAGCTCAAATCTTTGCATTTGATTAAAGTCCATAAGATACAAAAGATAGATTGTTAAAATGTAAAAATCTGATAATAAAACCAAAGCAATGCCAAAGAATTTAATCTAAATGTAGACACAAAATATGCCGAAACCGGTTTGGCTCAGTGGATAGAGCGTCGGCCTGCGGACTGAAAGGTCCCAGGTTCGATTCCGGTCAGGGGCATGTACCTGGGTTGCAAGCACATCCCCAGTGGGAGATGTGCAGGAGGCAGCTGATCGATGTTTCTCTCTCATTGATGTTTCTAACTCTCTATATCTCTCCCTTCCTCTCTGTGAAGAATCAATAAAATATATTTTAAAAAAAATGTAGACACAAAATAAAATTATAACTGTTTGCTTGGCCCAGATGCCTGAAGGATCTTGGAAAACAGGCACACTTCTGTACCTGAATAATATTAATCTTGGGTGTAGAAGGAGAGTGAATATGGAGAATTTTGAGATTGCTGAAAGTCACTTCTGATTACAATTAGATATTCTAGTAAATAAATCAAATATCTATTAGAAAATTGCAATATAGAAGATCTCATACTAGAAAATAGTGATGATGACAACAACTAACCTTTATTATGGTACCTCACATTTGACACAAAGCTTTTCACATGGTGGAAGATGCTCATTGATCTACAAATACTGTGCATATGTACAACGTGGTATGAGGCATGATTTTATCCTTTAGGGAGCTTACAATCCAGTAACAGAAGAAAGACATATACACAATGTAATATAATACAAGTGGGATGAAGATGATGGCTATAATAAAGGTAATAAATTATGGTTGTCAAGGAGTAGGCAACATAAAGGAAGTATAATATTAAATATACTTTGAACTTTTGATAGGTGGAGGTGTGAGACAGGCATTTCAAGCAAAGAGACATCACATGTAAGGGCAGGAAATGAAAAATTGCAGCACGTGTTCAAAGAATGATAGGAAATGCAGGAAGATTAAGTTGTGGTGGACATCTGTTCCTTTTGCCTACTCAATATCCGTTTTCCATTCTCTTTGTAATGGCAACTCTAGTTCCTTTGGGGAAACCCATCTACTCTTAGTATCCGAAGAATGGAGTCAAGAAAGGACCTGTGAACATCACTTGACCAATCACTACCTTCCATTTCCCTGAATATAGTAATTGCTTCCGAGTTAGGTACATAACTCAAGTTATCTAATGTCCCAAAACTAAATCCCAGGAATTTTGTTGGAATTTTGCAAAAGAGACATTCTCACCCCGCTGATGTGGCTCAGTGGTTGAGCATCGACCTATGAACCAGGAGGTCATGGTTGGATTCCCAGTAAGGGCACATGACCAGGTTGCGGGCTCAATTCCCATTGTGGGGCATGCAGAAGGCAGCCAATCAATGATTCTCGCTCATCCATGATGTTTCTATCTCTCTCTAGCTCCCTTCCTCTCTGAAATTTAAAAAAAAAAGAAAAGAAAAGAAGAGAAAAGAAAAGAAGAGAAGAGAAGAGAAGAGAAGAGAAAAGAAAAGAAAAGAAAAGAAAAGAAAAGAAAAGAAAAGAAAAGAAAAGAAAAGAAAAGAAAAGAAAAGAAAAGAAAAGAAAAAAGAAGAGACATTCTCTTTCCATGAGATTGGTAGCTATAAGGATGATGAAAACCTGGAGTTACCAAGGGTCTTTCCGAGGAGAGTGTCTGCCATAGAAAAAGGCCAACACATTTATACATCTAGATCTTGTCATGTCTAAAACAATCTGCCCTTAACTTTTTAGGTACAGGAGACAACACATCCACCCACTTGTTTAGCCAGTTTCAATTGTTTTCTGTCACATGTAACCGTAAGAATCCTAATGCATAGCTGAGGACAGATTGTGGGGGAGGGGGGAGGCCTTGAGTGCCCCATCATGGGACTTTATTCTCTAGTCAACAAAAATTCACAGGATGTGACTTTTTAAGGGAAGTAATGGGTTTTAAAATTCCAGTTTGAAGGTAGTGTTGTAGACAGGGAAACTAGGTAAACAACAAGGCAAAGCCAGTGGTAAGAATGGTTGGCTCATTGTGAGTTCCCTTTGAGAGTTCCATGGACTCATTGTCACCATTTCTGAAGCTTAGTGGGCACTAGAATTTTTCTAAGCACTCGCACACACATTAACTCACTTGACACTCATGCAGAACTTAAATGCAGAAAGGTCCAGTTATTATCATTTAATGCTCACACCAACTCCATGAGAAAGGCCAGCTATCATCCCTATTTTACAGAAGATTAACAAATCCCTAATGTTACACTACTAATCAAATTGCAAAACTAGGACTTGGACCTCGGAAGTCAGATCCCAGAGCCTGTCCAGAGCTATGCCTCCACCAGGACACCGTGGAAGTTCCAAATCCACTTCCCCAGCAGCCCATCCTCTCTTGCCACTAGCCTGGATGTCCATATTTAGAATCACTTCTTCGACCTGGAAAAGGAAGTTGGAGGTGTTGTTTCTAGAATACTACAGTTTTACTTGAGTAGAAGAATAGGATGATAGCCTTTTCCCATTAAAACATCAACAGAGTCTTAAGGGAGACAGGTAAGTTTTAAAGAGAAAAATGTAGAGGAATTAGGATGTTGGGGCACCACTGGGGGAAATGTCAAATTTCCCTGGTGTTGGCATCTGGTGTGCAGATGAGGAAAGAAGGGGCACAGAGAGAGACTTTGCCTCCTAACAAAAAACCCATAACTCCTGCAAAATGCAGATTTCTGTCAAAATTCCCAAAAGCACATTCTTGCAATTTTATGCTCACTTTCATAAAGGGCCCTTGTCTGTGTTGTTTCAGGAAGTACTTGGAGATGAAGTCAGGGTTCCCAAGTACTGTCACTGTCAAGTTCCTTCTCTGCCAGACCTTCCCACAGCCCCAGATGGTCTAGCTTCTCCTTCCGTGTTATTTTCTGAGGGGGTGGGAGAGAAGAGAGAGTTAGAAAAGAGGCAAGAAGCATGGAACCTGCTGGTCCCAAACAGACCATGGGTTGGTAAGTAGTTGAAGCTTGGCCCTATGCCCGAGCCTCCTTGTCTGCCCTCCTCCTGCAGGAAGTGCCACCCACCTCCTCCCCACCCCAGGCTGCCAGTTCCTGGGATGGAGGTTCTCATTGCATTCTCATTGCACTAATATAAATGATCAAGTATATGCAGAAGTAATGCCTTCTTAATATGGTAAGATCATTTTAATGGGAGCATTTGGGGAGAGAGTTTAAAGGAGGAGGCATCATTCTTCCTTTATTCACAACCTATACTGTACCAGACACTCTTCTTGATGCTGGAGACAGAATAGTGAACCACGGTCTCTGTGAATTTTATTCTTGTGGGGGAAGACAAACAATAAACAAAGCAATAAACAAACAAGCTGGTGTCTGATGGTAGAAAGTGCTGTGACAAAAAAGAAATCTGGAATTCGAGTAGTTAGACAGTGCAGGATTTTAATTTAGGAAAAGTTATCAGGAAGTCCACACTGAGGAGGTGACACTGAATTAAGTGAGACCGTGGCCCAAGTGAAAATTAGAGGGAAGTTCATACCAGGCAGAAAGGAAGGAAAGAGACAGAATCATTCTTAGGATGGGGAGGCTCTGAACAGTGAGCATACCGAAGAGTCTCTGGGAATGAAGTTGGAGAAGGAGCCAGGGGCCAGATGAGAATTTTGTATTATATTCTTGGGGTGCTAGGAAGGCATTGTAGGATTTTGCACAGAAGAGTGATATGATATACTTTAATGGGTGCTTGAGGCAAAAAGAATGTAAAAAGGCAAGTACAAAAGCAGGAAGACCAGTTGGGAAGCTTCGTAGGAGTCCAATGAGAGAAAAAGGAGGCTGGGGTCGGAGTGATCATGGTGGAGGTGGGAAGAAGTAGTCAAATTGAAGGCATATTTTGAAATTACAGCCTCAAATCTCATTTGTGGCTGTGTAGTTCACATTTGGTGACTGTTATGGGAAGTTCCTCTGATTTCACCTATGACTGTGATGGAAAGTTCCCAAGAGCCCACCATCACCGGTGCTACTTCTCCAGTACCAAAGGAGCCACTCCTATTGGCCTGTAGGCAGGCAATGGGGAGTGTGGCTGGGGACATTATTACACTGAGGCAACCCTCAACCAACAGGGCACTGGAGCCACATGAATGCTTCAGCCTTCTGTCTTCCATGTGGAAGATTCTAGAAGGTGTTCCATGTACTTCTCAGAGGTCTAGCTTATATCAGCAGCCTTGAACAGAGCCCCATCATGCTAACCTGTCCCCCTTTCCTTGCTCTCCTCACTAGCTCATTCCTGCCTCCTAGGACAGTGATGGTGAACCTTTTGAGCTCGGCGTGTCAGCATTTTGAAAAACCCTAACTTAACTCTGGTGCCATGTCACATATAGAAATTTTTTGATATTTGCAACCATAGTAAAACAAAGACTTATATTTTTGATATTTATTTTATATATTTAAATGCCATTTAACAAACAAAAAAATGAGTTCGTGTGTCACCTCTGACACGCGTGTCATAGGTTCGCCATCACTGTCCTAGGACCACCTCCCAAATAAACAACATTCACTCAATTCCTTGCTTCAGTCTGTGCTTTGGGAGAACTCAAACAAAGATAGGGAATTTGCCCACTCTACCTATTCTTCACTTGCCCCAAGGCCTGCCCCTCAGCAGCCATAGTTCGCTCTGCATGCCCAAAGCTCTTGAAGGAAACATCCAGGGTATCCAATCCTCATATACCGGTTTCTAATTTTCTTCCAAGTTTCTCTGAGGTTTACAACCAGAAACAGAGCGTTTCCTCAACTCCTCCAAAACATCCATCATCCATCTCCACTTCAAAGGTTGACATCTACAACCCAGCTTATGAAAATTCAACTGAAAGCAATTGCACATTATAGGGGAAAATAATCAGGAAACTTTTCCAGTCGTGAGACTATGGGATACTATAAAAAAGACATGGTCTCAAAATATATAAGTGACTTTGTAATGGACCTGAATGGACACATGGCCAAGTTTATAAATGATAAAAGGACAGGGGTACAGCTGAGTGATAATTCGGCCGAGAAATAATGTGCTTAAATGAGACTTGGCAAGAATCACTTAAAGTGCCTTGGCTGGTAGGTTCTGAAAGTTCTTTATTAGAAATGACTATAGATTAAAGAGGTATGAGACAAGTGAGTAATATAAAGCAGAAGAAACCCCTAAATCAAAATAGACATTTTAATAACCGTGCTTTAAATAAATCCCCCCTCTGAAGTCTTCTAATGTTTAACAGCTGCAAATAAATATGACACCAGGAGAAACTAATCGAAAAGTTTAATAATGCAGGAAGCAAAAAGGGAACCGAATCGACCGATTTTCAGTCCCTTCAGGATTTCAACTTCTCTCCCTCGTCTGCCCTCACATCCACCCAGCAGCCCAACACCCTGCAGGCTGTGCAGCCTCTGGCCTAAGAACTGTGGAGACACCCAGACTGGTCTGAAATCTCAGCTCTGTTATGTTTCCTATCTGTGTGCCTGGACAAGTAATTCCACCTTCCAAGCCTCCGTGTACATGTCTATAAAACAGGACTAAACCACCTGATGGGCTTGTTCCAAGACTTAATTTGGCGAATACATGTAATTTACTCTGTAAAGGCAGAATAAACGCTCAACAAATCATCAAGTAGAACAGAAGAAAACTGTAGGCTAAGAAATAGAGAAGGAAACACTGCTTGAGAGGAAAAAAAAGTAGAGGGAAAGAGTGCCTTGAAGGCAACTAAGTTTGTCATCCTTGCAGGGCCCATATTCAGGCAGTGTGTCCAGGCAGGTTGACCAGCTGCCTCAGTGTAGATCAATAAATACCAATGCCCCAACTAGTTGAAATATGTTGCATATCATCCCTTCCTTGGCTTGTGCTTTGTTCAAACACAAAAAGATTCATCAAATGTAAACCTTTACAATTCTTTAAGGAATCAATATGGCAACACATATCAAAGACCATGAAACTGTTAATACTTTATCCCACTTCTGGGAATTTATTCAAATACAAAGAAAGAATAAGCTATAGAACCACTGATGTTTATGAATGTATTATCCATGAAGATAAAACACTGCAAGTAACGTCAAGTCTAACACAAAGGAATAAATTTGTTGTCATTCTTTTCTTCAGTGGAAATTATGTACTATTAAAATTATAATTACACAATTTTTATATAAACAGAAACCCATGGAAATATGGTATAATGTTCAGCCAAAAAATAAAAATTAGCATAGAGAATTGTGAATCTATTCTGATATAATCTATAAATTACGTATGGATAAGAACAACAGAATATGCAAGAATAACTGTGGCATTATTAGTTTTCTTGTTGTTGTTGTTGTTTTCAGTCATTTTGTATGTCTGTTATAGGACTTTAATAGTTAAAAGGTGCTGGGTGTTGAGAACTGACATGGCCCTCTCTTTCCAAAATCCTATACTTGGAGACAAGGAATCATATATATAAAGCATGAGCCAGAGTTCTCTTTCTTCCAGGGACACCATTAGCTCACGGGGGACTTTTGTGCAATTTAGGAAATTGAAGTATACCCTTCCTAGAATGCAGACATTTTCTTTTGTATTGAGCTCTGTTCAGAACCTGAGCATCCTCCCCTAGAGCCTGGTGAAATAAGATTCTTCCAGGAATATGTTGGCAGGATTGCAAAGGGAGAAGCTACTGTAAGACCCAAAGATTAATTATGGTAGGCAGCATTCAGATGAGAATTAGAACAATGGCCGCTGAATAAACAAATATGAGTGGGATAAAAACTGAATTATAGGGTATAATAGAAATTAGGTTTTTTCCCCCTCAACATCAGCAATTTGTGAACTTTCTAAGCATTTCTCCCTGCCTACTGAAGATTATTTTTAGACCAAACCAAGAGAGATACTGCACCCAAGATCACACAAAAAGCTTGAGATGTGAGTCCCAGATGTAGAGAAAGCGAATTTGCCAAACCACGCTGTCGGCACCTTCTCTGGGGCCAGCGCTACTCCAGGTCTCTGATGCAGGGTGCAGACAAGCCTTCTGGGTGCTGGGGGAGGCACCAGAAGCTGGAGTCCTGGGTCCATCGCGGATAAGGTCCCTGCGAGCTCCCTTCACTTCCACACGCACCAAAGGAACACAGCATGGACCCAGGCACCTCGCAGATGGGTTATGTCATCCCAAGGAGACTGAAAATACATAAAAATGTTTAGGAGCGCATAAAACATTTTCTCTAAAAGGACTTTTTATATATAGCTCCCTGTGATCAAGGACTGAGTTTTTGGATCCATGCTCCAAAAACATTTGAATAGTGTGACCCCGCCAATATACAAAGAGAAATGAGAAAAGGTAGTTTATGCTCTGTGTGAAGGAAAACTGAAAGTTCTCCCTCCGTGCGATGGTTTCTACACATCCTGGGCCCATGGAACTTTGCTGGGAAGTGTAGTTTGACACATACAGGGAACCACTTTCACTAGAGTTTGAATGAAGTTGGTTTGTGACTGAAGCAAACAGCTGTGCAATGTCCCTGGGCTCAGCAGATTCCTATGTCTCACATGTTCTTTTCACATCTTCTGCTGGAGTTACAGAGGCAATGACCCCTACTGAACCTGAACCTGTGATTTTTCTTGGGTGACCTGGAGTTCATGCCTGCCAAAGCCCCAAGAGCCTTAGGATAGGGTGGGACAGCCCTGGGGAGTGGCTGCCTTCGCTGGGGAGCAGGTTTCTGGAACCAGCAATTCAGGATCTCACAGACCTCCCTTTGGCCTGCTCACCTTCAGGTGGTGGCTCCTGATGACACAGTACTTGCTCACAGAAAGAGCCTCCCTTACCAAACCTGCCCAGTGCCTCAGCCATCAGGCAAATAGGTGATGGCACCAAGGGCTCTGTGATGGGCCCTTTTCATATCTCCCTGTGAACCTGCTGAGCTCTTCACCCTTGGCACACATATACTTTACATTTTCTGGAATAACTCCACCTTCCTGTTATGGTTTGGTAAGCAGAAGGCAGTCATTGGGAAGGCATTAATACAAACGTCACTGTACACGGCACTCTCCCCCAAAGCCACAGCAGCCTGTCCAAATGCCAGAGGGCTTTGGTGAGGAGGAAATTGGTGAGGAGGTGCTGGAGACAGAAGCCTAGCTTTTCTTTTTCCTGGTCGTGCTGCAGACAGCTTACCGCCTTGGCAGCCCTCCAGCTCTGCTTCCTCTTCTGAAAAGTCTAGGTGCCCGACTCTGAGCTGTGCTGCTGCTCGTTCAGAGCACGCTTGCACGCAGCTTTGAAGGGGACAGCCATAGACAGCGCTCAGGGTGGGGAATCCTGGGCAGGCTGCAGTGCAATCATGGGCCTTTCAATGAAGAAACCTTGTGTGTGAGAGGTGCTTGTGGCTGGAGGTTTAACTTTAAATCTGTCCCAGCTCACTGGCCGAAAGGTTTTATTCTCCCTAACCTCCATCTACGGTAGATCTACAAAAGTCTGTTTCAAAATGAAAATGTCTGCCCTAGCTGGTTTAGCTCAATGGATAGAGAGTCAGCCTGCGAATCAAAGGGTCCCAGGTTCGATTCTGGTCAAGGGCACATGCCTGGGATTGCAGGCTGGATCCCCCATAGGGGGCGTGCAGGGGCAGCCAATCAATGATTCTCTCTCATCATGATGTTTCTATCTCTCTCTCCCTCTTCCTTCCTCTCT
>NW_005871260.1:917453-1082553 GCF_000147115.1 Myotis lucifugus | reverse complement strand
CACCAAGCCAAACCAGCTAGGGCATCAATAAAAATGTATATTTTTAAAAAAGGAACTGTCTCCCTGATCCACCTATACACCGTTTGGGGAAGGTACACCAATGATCTTTCTAGTATGCTGTACTGTTCTATTCCTCTTGCCTTCTACTTTCTCTGCCCAGGGGAAACCACCATTGTCATGGCCAAGTCCAACTCTCCCTCTAAGATTCAGAACATATCCCTTTATTCGGCAAATATGGCTTAAGCACCCACATTGTGTGCCGTCATTGAATTATCAGTCCACCAGGGAAGATGACAATTTAAAAAGTAATATGTGCACAGTCCGGGCATGTATCTACTATGGGAGTCACTTCATTTGGGGGATTGGGGATCACAGAGAATGTCACCTCCTCCCCAAATCCTTCCTGACTTTCCCCAGGCACCATTAATGCTCCATTCCCATGTCATCTCAGAGGTACATATCCTGCCAGCTCACTGCATGGTCTTTCTAAATGATGCTCCCCCTCCCCTGCCATCCCCGCCATTCATTAAGAGGGCTTCAAGGTCATGGACTGTCCTATTAATCAAATACCTGGTAAATGTTCAATGATTGAAATAAATCAATTTCTACCAAAGCAACTGTTGTCTATCTGACCCCATAAATCTCTGTTTGGGCAATCTCAGAGTGACAGAATATTTTACTGTTTGGAACATGAACATACAGATAAATATGACTCAGCAGGTGAGCAAAAGCTGACAGGTAGCTCAGGCAGGGATGAATGAATGGAGTCAATGAGGTGAGTGGAAGAGGGCAGTGAGGGCCTTGAGCAGCTGCTGAATCGGAGGGTAAACCAGCCAGCAGCAAGCGCTGGGACAGAGGCCAGTCCAAAGGCAAATTTCACCCAGGTATTTCTGAATCATTGACATCTAAGCCACTAAAAACATGCAGAAGTTATTTTTATACCAGAAAGATATTTGAAGTGTTATTATTCTTTGTGCAGAATGCCAAATGCTACATCTTCACAGTAATTAGCCAACCCAGAGCAGTAATGCAATGATCAGTTGAGAGTGCCCTAACACAGTGCTTCTCAGGTGTTAATGTGTATACCAGTTACGTAAGTATCATGATAAAATTCAGCTTCTGATATAGTAGTGGGGTGAAGCAGAGATTCTGTGTCTGAAATAAGTTTCCAGGATAGCTCTATAAGTCCACAGACCTCACTTTGAGTAGCCAGTTCTAAAAGAAACTATGAAGAACAGATGTGAATTTGACAAAATACACTATTACACATTTTACAATTTATTAAAAATTTTCTAATTATGAAATTAATACATAGTCATTATGGTGAGTTTGGAAACTGTAAAGTGTACAAGGAAAAATATTAAATCACCTTTAATCTCATCATCCAGAGATAACCTGTATAAACATTTGATGTGTTTTCTTCAAATCTTTTTGTTTCTTTGTTTTCACATCATACTCTCCATAAATTTTTTTTATCTTGATTATTTTATTTTTAAATTGTGTTTCATATGCTGTTCTATTATTTGAAAACATATTTTAGCTCTGGCCAAGCATCTCAGTTGATTAGAGCATTATCCCAATACTCCAAGGTTGTGGGTTCGATTCCCAGACAACAAGACATATACAAGAAGCAACCAATGAATGCATAAATAAATGGAATAACAAATCTCTCTAATCTCACTCTCTCTCTCCAAGATCAATATAAAAAACTAGAAGCATGCCATGCATTCTTCTAGTCACTAAGTGCACAGCAGTTAAAGAGTCCCTGCCCTTGTTTTTTTAGTGAGAGAAAACAATAAACATACTCTGATAATAAATAAGATTGAATGGATAAAATTCTCATTTTAAATGACTGAATTACGTTCTATTTTAGGAAGATTATAATCTGGTAAGCCAATCTTTTCTTCAGATATTCAGATTGTTTCCTTTCATATTTAGAATACACACACACACACACACACACACACACACACACACACATCCAGTGCAGGAATTCATGCATCTTGAAAGGAACTGTGGGCCTTGAGGCTGCAGTGGGCACAGGGGCAGGTCTCGGTCCATCCTCCACGCCTCTGCCCAGCCCCTCCCGCCGCAGCCCCTAGTCCCCTGTCTGCTGGTAGCCCTGCTCCCACTGCCGCTGCTCCCACACACTGACTGCGCTGCCCCGCTCACACCCACTGATGCCACAGAGCAATTGGGGCCAGTGCTGTCAGCAGGTGCGAGCAGTGGCTGCTGCCCTGATTGCCCCTCAGGAGCAGGGGGAGGTGGAGAAGCCCTCAGGGGCAATCAGGGCTGGCAGCCACCGCTCGCACCAGGTGACGGCCATGAGCAATCGGGGCCGGTGCCAGGAGCCGGCAGCGGGTGCAAGTGCTGGGTGGGACCGCAGCACATGGGAGCAAAGTATTTTCAGTAACCACCAAAGGCTCGCCTGATGACAGTGACCAGAGCCCCACCTTGATCTGGCACCCCCACTCACCTGCTCCACCATCCTGCTGCGGCCAATCCCCGCCATGTTCCATGCTCTGCCACCTGCTGCCGACACCTGCCATGTTCTGCGTGCGCCCACTGGTGGTCAGTGCACATCATAGCAACGGGTTGTTCTGCCATTCAGTCTATTTGCATATTAGGGTTTTATATATATAGATACATATAAAATGAACTATGTGGAAAATTTTTGCAGCCCAATTTTTGTAATCCTGATTTCCTTCAGATAAATTCCTATAAATGAAATTTCTGGGTTATTGAGTGTGTACAATTTTTAAGCTTTAATACATATTACCAGTGTAATGGAAATGTTGTACCATACACACACTTACCAGCAAACAAGAGGGTGCACACATATTTTCTAGAATTAGTTATTTATTTTTATATTGGTCAAGTTATTCTAGTCTAACTTCCCTTTATACCAATTAGCTTAAGCATTTTCACATGTAGATATCTTATTTTGTAAAGTATCTATTTCCTTTGCCCATTTTGCCTCTTGAGTATTTGTCTTTTCCTCCTGTTAATTTGTAACTGTGTTTTATATATTGAATATATTAACCCCTTGCTATACATTTTGCAAATGTATTTTTCTAGTTTATTGTTTGTCTTTTAATTTTGTTTTATTTTTTCAGCCTGTGTTATTTAGAAGTATGTTGTTGAATACCCACATACTTGGGGATTTTATAGTTATCTTTCTGTTATTGATTTCTAGTTTAATTCCGTTGTGATTTGAGACCAGGCATTGCATATTTACACTTTTTGAAATTTGTTAAGGTGCATTTAAAGGACCAGAATGTCATCTATCTTGGTGAATGTTCTGTGTGAGCTTGAGAAAAATGTGTATTGTGCTGTTGTTGGATGAAGTAGTCAATAGATGTCTATTAAATCCAGTTGATTGATGGTGCTGTTGAGTCCAACTAAGTCTTACTGGTTTTCTGCCTGCTGAATCTGTCCACTTCTGGTAGTGGGGTGCTGGAGTCTCCAACTATGGATATGGATTCGTCTATCTCTCCTTGCAGGTTTGGCTTCACATAGTTTAACACATTTTTGTTAGGCACATACACATTAAGGATTGTTGTCTTCTTAGAGAATTGACCCTTCATCATTATGTAATACCCTTATTTATCACTGATAAATTTCCTTGCTTTGAAATATACTCTCTGAAATTAATATAGCTAGCTTGGCCAGCATAAATCATTAGTTGAGCATCAACCTATGAACCAGGAGGTCACGACTTGATTCCTGGTCAGGACACATGCCTGGGTTGTGGACTTGGTCCCCAGTAGCGGGTGTGCAGGAGGCAGTCGATCAATGATTCTCTCTCATCATGGATGTTTCTCTCTCTCCCTCTCCCTTTCTTTCTCTGAAATCAATAAAAATATATTTTAAAAAATAAATTAATTTTAAAAAGAAATTAATATAGCTATTCTTGCTTTCTTTTGATTAGTGTTATCCTGGTATATATTTTTCTTCATCCACTTACTTTTAATATATATGTGTCTATATTTAGAGTGGGAAACATACAGTGGACTTGATTTCTGATCTACTCTGACAATCTTTGTCTTTTAGTAATTGCATTTAGACCATTGATATTCAAAGTGATTATCAATATAGTGGGCTGTACCATATTTGTTACTGTTTTCTACTTGTTCCCTTGTTCTTTGTTTCTATTTTTGTCTTCTCTTTTTCTGCCTTCTGTGGTTTTAATTGAACTTTATATATGATTCCATTTTCTCTCCTTAGGATATCAGTTATATTTATATTTTCGCCTTTTTTAGTGGTTGCCTTAGAATTTGCAATATGACTTACAACTAATCCAAGTCCATTTTCAAATAATGCTATACCACTTCACAGGTAATACAGAGTACTTGTAAGAAAATAATCCAAATTCCTCCCTCCCATCCCTTATATCTTTGCTGTCGTTCATTTCACTTATATATAAGCATGCATAAGTGTAGATATATAAAATATCTATACTAATAAAAGGGTAATATGCTAATTTGACCGGACATCTTCCAGACATCCTTCCAGACAAAGCCATGGTGGGGCGGGGGGCAAGGAAGAGGCAATTAGAGGTGATCAGGCTGGCAGAGGAGAGCAGTTAGAGGCAACCAGGCAGGCAGGCAGGTGAGCAGTTAGAGGCAATCAGGCTGGCAGGTAGAGTGGTTAGGGCGATCAGGCAGGTAGGCAGGTGAGCAGTTAGGAGTCAGCAGTCCTGGATTGCGAGAGGGATGTCTCTGCAGGATCAGGCCTAAACAGTCAGTCGGATATCCCCCAAGGGGTCCCAGATTGGAGAGGGTACAGGCCGAGCTGAAGGACCCCCGCCCATGCACAAATTTCGTGCACTGGGCCTCTAGTATATACATAATTGAATACATTATTGTTATTGTTTTGAACAAACTGTTATCTGTTAGAGCAATTAAAAATAAGAAAAATGAATGTTTTTTATTTTATCTTTACTTATTCCTTCTTTGACATTCTTCCTTTCCTTATGCAGATCCAAGTTTCTGACCTATAGTATTTTCCTTCTCTCTAAAGAATTTCTTTTCACATTTATTTCTACTAGTAATAAATTCCCTCAAGTTTTATCTGTCTGGGAAAGTGTTTAATTCTCTGTCACTGTTTTTTAAATTTTTCAGTTATATTCAGGTCTTTATTTAAGAATCTCATCTGCCAACTTAGCGTTTTCCAGCAACACGGGGAGCAGAAACCTCCACAGGCTTCACCATCTTCTGCTTAGGTGCTGCCGTTGTGGGAGCCTTAGCAGCAGCCATTGCTGCCTTTTTAGATGTTTGCTTCGCCTTTTTTTGCTTCCTTGACAGCCCTGAGAGCTTGTTCTCGTTGAGCTTTCCTAACTTCAGGTTTCTGGTTCCTCTTGGCTGTTATATCAGCAGGAGATGCACCAGTGATGGCCCTCTGGAATTTGACTGCACGGCGGGTTCTTTTCTTTTGAAGTTCTTCTGACTGTCCCTTTTTGTGCTTCCTTCTGTAGAGGACAGTCCAGTTTAACTGCTCAGGATTCCTCTTGGAAAGGAATGCCGACTTGCATTTTGCATTAAGAAACTGGAAACCCTTCCCATCGTTCCTGATGTAGCACCTCCCGTGTCCGGGGTAGATCTTGTACCCACTGAAACTGCACAGCTTGGCCTTCACAGCTGTGGCTGCCAGAGAGCAGAAAAGATGGTGAAGAGAAGGAGACTCTGTCACTTTTGACAGATAATGTCACAGGGTACAGAATTCTAGGTTAGTGTGAAGGTTTTTCTCAACATTTTATTTCACTCCACACTCTTCCTGTTTGCACAGTTTCTGAGGAGAAGTTGGATATAATTCTTATCTTTGCTATAGGTAAAGCGTTGTTTTCCTCTGGCTATTTTCAAGATTGTTTTTCTTTATCTTTCATCTTTTGTAATTTGAAAATGATATGCATAGGTGCCAGCTTTTGGGTATTTTGTTTTGTTTTTTTTTTGCATCTGTATTATTTGGTGTTCTTTGAGCTTCTTGAATCTGTGTTTTGTGTCTGACTTTATTTGGGGGCAATTGTTAGTGACTTGTTTCAAATACTTCTTCTGCTCCTTTCCCTCTTTTCTTTCTGATATTCCCATTATGCATTTGTAACATCTTTTGTAGTTGTTCCATAGTCCTTGAATATTATGGGTGTGTGTTTTTCCAGTCTTTGTTCTCTTGGCTTTTAAGTTTGGGAGGTTTCTATTCACCTCAAATTGTCTCAAGCTCAAAGATTCTTTCCTCAGCTGAGTCCAGTCTACTAATAAGCCCATTGAAGTCATTCTTCATTTCTGTTACCCTGTTTTTTGGTTCTTTTTTGTTCTTTCTTAGGATTTCCCTCTCTGCTTACATTGCCCATTTCTTCTTGCAAGCTGTCTACTCTACCCATTAGAGCTCCTCACATATTAATCACAGTTGTTCTAAATGCCCTGTCTGGTAATTTGAACATCCCTGCCTTGTCTGGTTCTGATGTTTGCTCTGTCTCTTCAAGTTGTACTTTTTGCCTTGTGGTATGTCTTGTGAATTTTTCTTGCTAGTGAGCATGATGGACCAGGTCGATTGAACTGCTGTAAGCAGGCCTGTAGCAAGGTAGCTGTTAGGGGAGGGAGGGCTCTGCAGCCCTGGGGTGAGGTCTCAGTCTCAGTGAGCCTGTGCCTCTGACTGTGAGCTTCACAAGTGCTTCTTAGTTCCTCTCCCCCTCAGGTAGGACAGGATGGCCAAATGGAGCTAACGTTCAGTGTTTCCTTTCCCCCAGGCCAGTTAGGCCCTGGAAATACCCAGCAGGTGAGGCCCTGGGCAGGTCTTACTAAGAACTGAGTGCGTGGGACTTTCAAAATGGCTGTCTCCTCACCCTGCTGGAAGCATGAGCTTCTTCTCCCATATTTACTGTGACAGCCTGGTGGAGCTCCTGGAGGTAAATCTCACAAAACTGTGGGGGCTCCCGTGACAGTTTTACCTCTCAGAGGTGTCCACACTGAGGAGCCTCCAGCGTGTCTTTGGTTCCAGTTTAGATGTTCCCGCCCTGGCACTGGCTCCCATGCGTTCCCGTAAGTTCTGCCTCCCTGTGTTAGCCTGGCTGTTTGCAGTCTTGGCGGCCGCGGTTTTCCCTGTGTCTGTGTCCTCCCCTCTCTTAGGGATACAAGACAAGTTGTTGATTTTTCTGTTTGTTCAACTTTTTACTTGTTTGGACAGAGTGGCGACCTCTTAGATGTGGAACCAGAAACTGAAAGTCTCTGTTTCTGTTTTTTTTTTTTAAAAAAAAAAAAACCTATATAGGTTTTGAACTTCAAGGAAGTCATCGCTATTAATCTTGTTCCCTATGAATTTGGTGTTTGTTTTTATATTTGGAATAGCCTTGCCAAACAACAAGATGAGAAAAATATGAATCCAAGTTTTTCTCTGGTTTCATAAGAGCCTCTTATGTTATGTGTCTATGGGATGGTTAGAAGGCAGTGTTGATGTTGCAAAGAAATTCCCCCTATCCTTTGGGACAGCTGCCCTAAAACTGAGTTGTGCAATGGGCTTCTCTCCAGAGAACTAGGAACAGGAAAACACGGAAGGTTGGCGTCTTTCATGATAATAAGGAGTTGAGACGCCAGTTTCTCTTTGTTCTATTAGGAGGGACACTTCTGCAGACGAAGGATATGATGGGATCTCTCACCTACCTTTGTAAGTAAGATAGACAGCATAACACCCCCCTCCCCAAAGATACTCACATTCTAATCCACAGAATTTGGGAATATGTTACTCTCAGGGCAAAAGGGAATTTGCAAATGTGATTAAATTAAAGATCTTGAGATAGGAAGATTATTACAGTGGGCCCAACGTAATCCCAAAGGTCCTTATAAAAAAGGTACAAAAGGCTCAAAATAAGAGAGAGAAGGCAATGAACCATGTAAGCAGAGGTCAGAAAGAGAGAAATGTGGAGATGCTGTGCTGCTAACTGTGAAGATGGAGCAAAGGGCCAGGAACCAAAAAATGCAGGTGGCCTCTGGGAGCTGGGAAGTCAAGGAGATGGATTCTCCCCTAGAGTTTCTGAAGGGAATGCTGCCCTGCCAACACCTTGATTTTAGACTTCTGGCCTCCAGAACTGGGAGATAACACATTTGTGTTGTCTGAGCCACTGAGTCTATGATAATGTGTTACAGCAGCCACAGCAAACTAATACGGGATTGTTGAGAGTACAAGTCAAGTGCAAGCCAAATCCCTGCAATGGCTCCTGACTACTGTTGCTTCCCAGCCTGTGTTCAATTTCATTGGCTACTGCCAGGACAGTAAGATTGATTCTACCATCAATGCATGGTCTCAGAGCACTGATATCTTACCCAGAAAGAGTTGGTTGGAGTCATTTGCCTAAAAGTAAAAGGGCAGGAAACGTAGGCTTTTACATTTCCTTTAATTAGCACAGGACATCACTATGAGTTCTTAGAGAATTTCATTCTGATTAGTTTCTAATAGGAAGAAAAATCACACTGCCTTTTTTTTAATATTTCTTTATTGACTTCAGAAAGTAAGGGAGAAGGAGAGAGAGATAGAAACATCAATGATGAGAGAGAATCATTGATTGGCTGCCTCCTGCACCCCCCCCCCGCCCCCACTGGGGAACGAGCCCGCAACCCAGGCATGTGCCCTAGGCCGGAATCGAACCTGGGACCCTTCAGTCTGCAGGCTGACGCTCTATCCACTGAGCCAAGCCGGCCAGAGCCACACTGCCTTTTAAAACTATTGTGAGGATGAAATGACAAAATACATACATGTGTAGCCCTTAAAACATTGCCCGGCACATAGGAAGCCTTCAGCAGGTGTTTGCCAATGTTATTTGCATTAGGGTTCTTCAGAGAAACAGAACCAATAGAATGTGTGTATATATTATATACAGAGACTTATTTTAAGAAATTGGCTCACACAATTGTGGGGTCTGGCAAATCTGAAATCTGCAGGGCCAGCTACCAGGCTGAAACCCAGGGAAGAATTGTTGTAGTTTCAAGTTCAAAGACAGTCTAGAGACAGAATTCTTTCTCCCTCCAGGACCATAGTCTTCTCTTAAAGCCTTCTACTGATTAGGTGAGTATGAGGAGTAATCTGCTTACTTTTAACATATGTTACTGGTGTAAATGTTAATCACATCTAAAATATCTTTCACAGCAATATCAAAACTGGTGCCTGACCAAATATCTCAGCACCAGCCTAGCCAAGTTGACACACAAAATTAACTATCACACTGTTATTTGTTTCCTATCTTATTTCAATGGCTAAAACTTTCAGGAAAATAATAAAAGTAACACCAGACATCTTTATCCTTTTTCTAATTCTAATGGAAAAGCTCTTCTGTGTCTTCATTAAGTATCTCTACTAAGTACTACTAAGGAACTATTCTCTATTCCCACGTTAGTATATTTTAAATCATTAATGGGTACCATCTGCTATGATGATTATGTAATTTTTCTCTCCTGACTTTTTGAAATGTTTTATTTATAGATTTCCTATTAATACACCATTCCTTGCATTCCTATGGTAAACCTTACTTGGTCATATTGTAGTTTTCTCTTCAGAGGCTGCTGGGTTTAATTTCTTAGTATCGCAGTTCATTTTAAATGTGTATCCCTAAGTCAATGTTGGCTGTGTCTGAATCGTTTTGGTTTTCATTGTTTTGGGGGAAGGGTCTGTCTTTGTGATCTGTGTTAAAACTTGGTATTATACTTTTAATCTTGCTCAGTTCATAAGTGAATTGTGAGAATTCTGTGTTTCTCTGTGCCATGTGATGATGCATAAAGCATGAGACTAATTGTGTTCCTAGTGGCAAAATATACAGACTATCTTATCACAAACGTAATTTGGTGTCTCCTTCCTTTGTAAACTCCTTTTCACTGACTCAATATTAACATTATATCAACTCAATATTATGCTAAACATCAATTCAATAGTATATATATATATATGTATATATATATACACACACATACACTTTGTTTTCCTTATTTAAAAAAGGATATTTCTTTTTACTCTGTCTTTCAGATCTCCTACCTACTTTCTGTAACTCTCTGTAAACTTCCAACTGGAAAAATAAAAAGTCCCTAGCATGAATAGCCAGCTGTTGTTCAGAAGAGGTGGCCATTAGAGCCCTGGTGTCTTGCTTTAGGAATCAATCGTATATTCTTTGATGAGTTACAATTTTTCATTTCAAAAGCATCACTCTGTGGGGCTTCTCCTACACTGAGACCAGCATAGGCCAACATGGTTTATACTTCATGTGGTTTCCTACAAAACAAACTCAAATAAACAAAAGTATGAAACATGTGTGGCCATTCCCGGCTGAAAAGGAAAGCCAGAGTTTGGCCTGGGTGCTCTTAGCAAGGACAGCACAGAGCTCCGGGCTTTCCTTCTGGGGCTGAGCTGCCACTGAGGGCTCTGGCTAGCTGCTGTTTCAAAGTGAGGCCAGCAGTTGGAACAGTAAATTCTGAGTCAGAATTTAAAAGCCTGCCCTGCTGCACTGCGTGCTGCCCTTCACAGCAGATGGCCCAGACGCTGATCCACACTGCTCCAGACTACAGCGGCCGAGAGCCAACTGCAACCCTGGGCCAGTATTCACCGAGGCCAGGTTTTACACTTAATCTTCTTTATATTTAACTCTTGTTTTGCTTTCTGGTGAAATATTTTTAACTAGTCACCCAACTGAAAGTTATTTCATGATCCAGCATGGTCCAAATAGTGTTCTGGGAACACTAGTGACCCACAAATGTAATAGGTATTCCAAGAGTTTAAAAAAAAACAGATTGTCTTCAAACAAATTTGAGAAAAGCTAGGTTAAACAAAATCCAACTGATTTCTTTGCTGCACGACCCCACAGAGCCTTCAGTATATTGATGTTCTCTGTCACTCCAAAACTTTTTTTCATAGTATACCTATTACATTTTCAAGTACACTACTATTGGCTAGACTATATTTTGGGGAACATCTTACGTCATCACTATTATCATCTCCTACACTTACTGAGTGTTTAGTAGGCATTGAGTACTGTGCTGGGGAATTTTCATGCTATATCTCACTTAATCCTTGCAATATTTCTAAGAGGTGGATGTTGTCTTCATTGCATACTGGTGTAGAGGGGTTAAGGAACTGGCCCACAAGGACAGCACCAATGAATTGCAAACACCAATTTGCATGCAGGTCTGCCTGATTCCAAAGTCTATGTACTCAACCAGTGAGCTACATTTGTTATAGCCGTGCTGCACTTTGAAATAATTACCTCATAAAATACAGTCATGTGTAGCATAATGACATTTGGGTCAACAATGAACTGTATATACAATGGTTATCCCATAAAATTATAATGAAGCTGGAAAATTCCTATCATCTGGTGTCTTTATGGCAGTGCCCTACCATTGTAGAGCAACGCATTGCTCACATGTTTGTGGTGATGCTGGTGTAAACACACCTACTGCGCTGCCTGTCATATAAAAGTGGCCCTTACAGTCATGTACAGCACATAACACTCGATAATGATAATAAATGACTGTTGGGAGAAAGCCCCAAAAGTCTAAATTCAGGATTGATTTAGAATAACTGACACTAAGCCTTATTCAAATCCATAAGAGCTCTAATGGGAGAAATGTACATACATGGGCAAAGCAGCTGCTTGTTCCCAGTGCTGGCTGGGAAGAAATCTACACCCTCCCAGGGGGTTAATAGTAAAACCACATGGTGGGTAGACACAGAGACCACAAAAAGAACAATGCATTTCTAAGTTAACAGATAATACTGGGCAGTTTTCCATACTCTATACTTTCATTAACCTCCTTCCTGGGGGCATGGCATTTATCTTTGGGGGGCATTTGGTTTTCTGGGTAGTCTGCCAAGCCTGAGGCCAAAGAGAATTACAGTCACAGAGGGTTAAACAGAGATTCCAACATTTCCCAGATGCCTTTGCTGCTGGAAACATACTGCATCTCTGAGCTAATTCCCTACAAAGACTATGTTACTGGTTTACGTATTTACTATACTACTAGAGGCCCAATGCACGAAATTCGTGCAAGAATAGTCCTTCCTTCCCCTGGCTGCCAGCACCAGCTTCCCTCTGGCACCCAGGACCTGGGCTTCCCTCCAGCCACTGGCAAGTACCCGGGACCCAGGCTTCCCTTGCAGCCCTGGCTTCGTCCAGAAGGTCGTCCAGAAAGACACCCAGAAGGACATCCAGTCTAATTAGCATATTACACTTTTATTATTATAGACTAGAGGCCCACCACGCAAAATCGTGTGAGACCCAGACCCGGCACACCGCGGGACCCAGCGTCAAGTCCCTGCCCACTCGTGTGCGCCTCGCTGCGCACGCAGCCCCGACCACCTTGAAGACAGCTGTGAACGGAGATAAGAATAGTTTCCTGCCCTAACCTTTCCTTCTCAGGAGCATTTAAATTGACCTTTGTTGGAAGATGAGAATTGGACAGAGCAACACTTACTTGTTCCCATGAAGAATCATATGACGTTCAGCAGGTGCCTTTGACATTTGGTCATTACGGTGTGATGGTGTCACAGCCACGGGGTTTTTATAATAGAGATATTTTTCATCGTCATGTAGAGTGTACTCTTTCTACTTATAAAAAGAAAGTTTGGCCCTAGCTGATTTGGCTCAGTGGATAGAGCATCGGCCTGAGGACCAATGGGTCCCAGGTTCAATTCTGGTCAAGGGCACATGCCCAGGGTTGCGGGCTCGATCCCCAGTAGGGGGTTGCAGGAGGCAGCCAATCAATAATTCTCTCTCTCCCTCTCTCTTCCTATCTGAAATCAATAAAAATATATTTTTAAAAATAAAATAAAATAAAAGTTTGCTATAAAACAGCATGCCTTGTTACACCAGCAGTGGCCTCATGCCTCTCCTGTTTTGCGCATCTCTTGATTGCATCCTTTTCTCCTGTGGTTGATTGAATCTTGTGTTGTTATACAGCAATAACATGCTGTGTAACCTTGTAGCTTCAGAGCAATAGGCTATACCATATAGTCTAGGCGTGTAGTAGGCTATACCATCCAGGTTTGTGTAAGTGCACTCTGTGATCGCATAACAGTGAAATCACCTAATGACACATTTCTCAGAACAATGTATCTCCATCATAAAGCAGTGCATCACATTGTTCCATGCTCTGAGAACTACCATATCCTTTCATGCCCTGAGAGCCAGCCTGGTAGATCCTTCTGTCAGTGAGGACACCATGCTGCAGCCACTCTGGACCAATGAGAGCTGAATCGAGCGTGTGGTAATGTGTGTTGTTTTCTTCCTGGGGCCCCTCTGTCTGACATCTATGTGTGTCAAGAGACATCCAAGTGATGGCACCAGACCTTCTACAAAGAAACAATGAAGGATACTAAGCTAGGTGTTAAAATGCATTTTTTATAACATATTCAATGGCATAGGGGAAGAAACAGAGGGTAAAGATTAGTAGGCAATTAGGGGTTGATGGAAATCCTTTGGCAAATGAATGACATCACTGTAGCCTGGAAAGAGTGAGCAGACATTATGTGAAACTCTGGCCAGAGGCTGGCCATGACCTCTCAGAAGAGAAGGGAAGAGTTATTGCCAAAGAAATTGCTGGAAATTCATCTTAACAGGGACCAGTCCATGTACTGTTGTGATTGCTCCCATTTAAAGATCCTTTGTTAATGGAACAGCCTTGTGCTTCCACCTTTAATAGCTTCCACATTTCTCAGTCCAGTAACCAGCCCTCTTCCAGCATTGTCCTACCATAGCCTTCCATACATAGAGATGGAAAGTTTACAATCATACATTTTTTATATCAAAGGATGATGATCTATTAGCAGAGCTAACTCAGAAGAACCATCTTACTCAGGGAGAGCCATAGCAGCATGTTTTATGGGAAGCATGCCCAATTTAGAAATTATCCATCTCAAGAAATCCAGCAATGAAAATTGACAGACCTGGAAGATATAGTTTGGGAATCCCCTACTCCCACAAGTTCCTCTCTTCAGGTGTCCCCTCATCTATCTATAATAATAAAAGTGTAATATGCTAATTAGACTGGACAGCCAAACGACCTTTGGGACGTCATTCCGGACATCCTTCCAGACGACCTTCTGGATGAAGCCACGGCGGCGGGGGCTGAGGCAGAGGCGGTTAGGGCGATCAGGCAGGCATGCAGAGTGGTTAGGAGCGATCAGGCAGGCAGGCAGCAGGCGAGCAGTTAGGAGCCAGCAGTTCCGGATTGCAAGAGGGTACAGGCCTGGCTGAGGGACCCTCCCCCCCACACCTGTGCATGAATTTTGTACACCAGGCCTCTAGTATATATAAAAGCCTAAGCAACCATTACGAACAGTCGACCAAACGACTGGTTGACTGGTCGCTATGACATGCACTGACCACCAGGGGACAAACGCTCAATGCAGGAGCTGCCCCCTGGTGATCAGTGTGCTCCCACAGCCAACCTCCCACAGCCGGCCAACCTACCACAGTCCCTCCCCCCAGCCAGCCGTCCCCAATCGGACCCGATCAGGACTGGGCCAGACGGCCCCAATAGAGATGGCCCCAATTGAGACCACTCCAATCAGCCCGATCACTGGCCAGGCCAAGGGACCCCGCCCATACACGAATTCTTGCACCGGACCTCTAGTCTTCTATATTAAAAAAGGTTAGGAATTTTCCACACATATGAGTGAGCTATCCTAATATATAAAACCCAGGGTCCGTAACATCCAAAACGACTAAAGGCTAGACCAAGCAGAAGTCAGTCCTGCAGTCAGTGCTGGGTTGCTGCTGCTACAGGCACCACAACCCAGCACTGACTGCCGAGGGGGCTGCAGATCAGGCCCAAAGAGAGGCCTGGAAAGAGAAGCAGGGTCTGATCTGTAGCCTCTGTGGCAGCTGTTGATCAGCCCTTGCCTCTCTCTCTCGGGGCCTGGCCAGCAGCCGCACCTCTGTTTCTCTCTGGGCCTCTACTGGGGCTGCTGATCAGCCCTGCCTCTCTGATCAGGCCCGTTGATAGTCCCGGAGATGCTGACTGGCATAGAAACCAACCAATCAGAACCAAATCTGGGTGAAGTGCGAGGAGCCAATGGCTGCCTAGGAGGAGGAGCCTTTGACACTGACTGGCATAGAAACCAATCAATCAGAACCTACTCTGGGTGAACTGCCAAGGCAGAACCTAAGGTGGGGGGCTGAGGAGGGGTTTTAAGGGCAACAGCTGTTTGGTGTAAGGTGTAAGAAAGTGGTTCAAGTTTATAATGACCACTTTGGCAGTATAGTGCATATGGCTGGCTATCAGTCCAGATATAGGGATTATGTATTTTTGTCTGCCAAGAGCATCTCCTCCTGCTGAAAAAGGCTTTTCTCCCCCATTTAAGCAATCCTATCCTATATAATCTATCTATACTAATAAAAGGTTAATATGCCAATTAGACCGGGTTGACCAGCCATCTTCCGGATGTCCGACTTCCTTCCAGACAAAGCCATGGTGATGGGGACCGAGGCAGAGGCAGTTAGGGGCAATCAGGCCAGCAGGGGAGGGCCATTTGGGGCGAGATCAGGCTGGCAGGGGAGGGCAGTTGGGGGCGAGATCAGGCTAGCAGAGGAGGGCTGTTGGGGGTGAGATCAGACCAGCAGGGGAGGGCAGTTAGGGGCGATCAGGCAGGCAGGCAGAGGCAGTTAGGGGCAATCAGGCAGGCAGGCAGGCAGGCACAGGCAGTTAGGGGTGACCAGGCAGGCAGGCAGGTGAGCGGTTAGAAGCCAGTGGTCCCAGATTGCGAGAGGGATGTCCACAGGGATCGGGCCTAAACCGGCAGTCGGACATCCTCCAAGGGGTCCCCAATTGGAGAGGGTGCAGGCTGGGCTGAAGGAACCCCCTCCCTCCCATGCATGAATTTCGTGCACCGGGCCACTTCCACTAGTGACTTAAAATAACTAGCATTTGTTATTTATTATGACTCTACAGATTGGCTGGACAGTTCTGATGATTTGGGCTTTACACAACTGATGTTAACTGGGCATATGGTCCATGTGGCCCCTCATTTTCTCGAAGACTAGCCTGGTTCATTCTCAAGGTAATTGTGGGCATTGAAGAGAGGAAAGAAAGCAGACTTCAATGTATCAGTACCTTTTACAAGCCAGTAGCATTTTATCTAATTGAGGATTATGTTTAAGTTACCTATTGAACAACTAAAGACAGATATCAAGGAATCAAATGAACATGTAAATCTACATTTGAGGAAGAGGTCATGGCAGATAGAGATTTGGAGGCCACAGACATATAGAGTCTATTTAAAGCCATGTAACTGGATAAAAATTACATTTGGAAGGAATGTAAAAGAGCAGAGAAAAAGGTTAAGGACTGAATCTTGGGAAACTCTAATATTTAAAGGTTGAGCAGGGGAAAGAAGAGGCCAAAGGGGACTCAGAGTAACCAACAAAGTAGAGAAAACCAAGAGAATGCGGTATTATGGAAGCCCAAAGGGGAAAGAAGGGATCTCAAGAGAGAATAGTTGGGTTGTGTTGACTAGTTCTGAGAAGTCATGCACTTGCAGAGTTTCATCTGTTCCAGAACCAGCACCCTCACCCTCTAGGCTCGAGGTTATTGAACTTGCTTTTCCTCTGTCTCACATCTCCAGGCCATGCTCTCTTTGCCTCGTGGCTTCACCTACACTGCAACCTCCACCAAAACACTCCTCCTCCATCACCCCTCTCCAACCACTGTTTCTTCAGATTTGGCAGAGGGGCCCCTTCCATATGCCTCCAAAGAACCCTGCACTTCCCTATCATATTAGTCAGCTTGGGCTGCCATAGCAGAGTACTGCGGACTGGGAGGCTCAAACAACAGAAGTTTATTTTTTTCACAGTTCTGGAAGGCTGGAAGTCCAATATCAAAGTACCATCGTAGAGGCCTCTCTCCTTGGCTCAGAGATGGCTGCCTTCTTGCTGTGTCTTCACATGGCCTATTCTCTGTGCACATGCCCAGAACACTCTGCTGTCTCTTCCTATAAGGGCACCAGTCCTATCAGATTAGGGCCCTACCTTTATAAACTCATTTATCTTTAATTACCTCATTAAAGGCTCTATCTCAATACAGTCACATTGAGGGTTAGGGCTTCAGCACAAAATTCAGGGGAACACAATTCAGTCCATCAAAGCATGTATTGGATGATAACTTCTCTATTCCCATTTGACTGTAAGTTCTATGAGAACAAGCCTAGGCAATGTGTATATTTTGTTTTCTGTCATCTTCAGCATGTAACACAGTGCCTAAGGTGCTAAAAATTTTTTAAATAAAAATGAAAAACATTTACACTTACAAATAAATGAGAACTTCAATGCAGGGTCCATGTCTGCTCTGCCATCTGACTAACCCACATAGTTAGCCAAGTATGTACCCCATTCGGAAATCCTCCCAGGAGTATCCCATTTTCAGTGGTCAGTAAAATCTCACCCATTTGAAATAAATAAAAGGAAGCCTATTGTAAGTTAGTGAGAAATTACAGAATTTTGAAAACGTTTTGATGCTTTCAAGTAACCCATAAAAATTATCTGTCATAGCTGAGCTACTGCTTTGTAATCTGTCCACTAATTGTTTGCCTTCAAACAAAAATGTTAAAATAGTTTAAAATGTGATAAAAGTCCTTTTTTTGTAAGTGTTGCAATCATCCTGAGAATGAGTTTATAGTATCTTGTTGTTAAGCAAATTCTACTTGCTGCACACAGATAGGGCAATGGTAAACTTGAATTCAGCCTCCAGAAAACACTAGTCCGTTGGGATTCTGAAAGCCCTACACTTTAGGAAGGATGAAAAGGGGGTTGGGAAGGGGCTCAGAATTGCATTATTTTAAAACTCAGCATCGTTGCTACATAATTTCAAAATAGCAAGTTTGACTTGTTGGTATTAAAATACTATATTTAAAAATAGGAAGTCAGCAACAGCATATATATTCTTTGCCTTCCTCCCTGAAGATTACACACACAGATTTTTTTAAAGATACAAAATGATTTAGAAATACAGAGAGAGAGGAACTAGCTTTTTTTAGGCATTTCATTTCTAGGTTTTCCTAAACTCTAAAATGTGTTAGGAAGAAAAAAACTCTCTTAACAAGTTTCCAACTGTTCCGAGTTGTTAACCCTTCAAGGGCGCCTTTCTTCTTCTTTTTAAACAGAGTGTATTTAGGTAAAAGCTGACTTGGGACGTAATTGCCTAGTTCCAGGTAGAGCCTCTCCATAAAGAAGAGCAGCGCTCGGCTCCCCGAGGGTTCCAGTTTTTCTGTAGCTGGATTAAGTGGCCATTATTCCAGTGGTTGCCCAGTGAGGCTTGGTGACATGTGACAAACAAGCTGACCCGCAGCCGTGCTGACACAGACAGTACTAACAATTACACAAGAACAGAAACACCCTGGCCTGTTCCTCTTCCAACCCTGGGTGGGCAGTGTCCAATAGAAAAATAATTTGAAGAGGCAGCACAGACAATAGCTCTGGCTTCAAGAATCATTGCAAGAAGCCAATTTCCTAAACAATGGTCTAGTACAGTGGTCGGCAAACTGCGGCTCGCGAGCCACATGTGGCTCTTTGGCCCCTTGAGTGTGGCTCTTCCACAAAATACCACATGCAGGCGTGCATGTACAGTGCAATTGAAACTTCATGGCCCATGCGCAGAAGTTGGTATTTTGTGGAAGAGCCACACTCAAGGGCCAAAGAGCCGCATGTGGCTCGCGAGCTGCAGTTTGCCAACCACTGGTATAGTATAACAGGGAAGGGACAGATGCTGGGAAAGAAGTAGCAAACGTAGATAATTATTTCATTTGAGCACAGTCAGAAGCAATATTACTTACCCCTTTTAGCTCTGAACATAAATGCAGATTTGTGGATATTTCCTATTACATCAGTGAGTTCTTGTGATATTATAGAGAGGAACTGAACTATATGGCCCAGAGATTTGAAGAAATCTCCTAGAATCAGTAATACCCAAAAGGAATCAATAATACCCCAAGGTAATAATACTCAATACACATTCATGCCATGGGCTAGGGTGGGTGTGGCCTCTTTCTTCAGCTTTATTGATAACTAGAGGCCTGGTGCACAAAATTCGTGCACGGGTAGGGTCCCTAGGCCTGGCCAGTGATTGGGACCAATCTGTGGGGTGACCAGCAGGGCGATCAGGGGGGCCCCGCTGGCACCCGCCTTGTCTGGCCTGGTGCCACCCACTCACCAGCCCCGCCCCCATTGCCGCCACAAGTCACCTCCCTCTGGGGGGCGACCAGCGGGGCAATCAAGGGGCCCCCGCAGGCACCTGCCTTGGCTGGCCTGGGGCTGCAGGTTGGGGGCAGCTCCTGCATTGAGTGTCTGCCTCCTGGTGGTCAGTGCATGTCATAGCAACCGGTCATTCCTCAGTTTGGTTGATTTGCATATTAGGCTTTTATGTATAGGATGGTCCCCAGAGAAAAACCCCTGGCAAAAGCCGTTTTAAAACAGATATTTCTCTCTTTGGCCACCAGGCAGTTCTCTAAGGTAGCTGTAGCCCTCAGGTCCTGAATTATAAAAAGAGACATCAATTTTGTCACAATGCAGTTTGAATGTGGGCAGGCAACATGTTTGAGTTGAAAGAGTGTGAAGGCTTTGGGGATACAATTGGAAGGATTTGGTGGGCAGTGTGTGTAAGGTAGGTAATGTGAAGGCTGTATCTTAAATGCCTGGCAGTTCTTGGGAAGGTCCAAGCTGGCCCCTTAAAAGGAGGATCCCTTTGGGCCTCTCTGTAGGGTACAGTCTAAGACAACACACTCCAGGGCAGGCTATAACCCACTGAGATAATTGCCTTTCCATGCCCTGGTGGGATAAGGAAAACCTCAGCACTCCTCAGGCACCCTCGGCTGCCAGCCAGGGAAGTAATATCAGGTGCACAGGTGAACACACACACACACACACACACACACACACACACACACACACCAGCCTCCACTGTGCACTGATCCAGGTTGTAAAAACAGCAATCCTTGCCCTTGCTGTCCTCCTTCAGTCCAAATGTTAAGGAAATTCTTTATTTTTATATTGTTCATATCTGATCAATCAGAATTCTCTGGAGAGGAGCCTGCTCATTTAACTTACTCTTCTGAAATCGTATATTGGTGTTTAGCTAGAGTACATTCACAAATGTCCCTAGGATTGACTTGGTGTCCTATTTTCACTAATTTGGCCCTCAATTTATTCATCTGTGGAGTGGCATTATAATGACCTACTCACAGAACTGTTCTGAGGTGTGAATGAGAGGAAACAATGTATGTGATAGTGCTTTATAAACTGGGAGGGGGCAAGTGAGTTGTTAATAAGATCTATTGATCAAGAGCTAAATTGATTCATGTCCATCTAACAAGGGGATTCTGGGAGCATCCATTCTTAGCCATTTTCTAGCTTCATGGACTTTAGCAAGTTAAATAACTTCTTAGAGGCTTAATTTTCTTACCTATAAAGTTAGGGAAAATATTTCTACGAAGCTGTTGCAGGAAATAAAAATACACACTCTTACACTGACCATGATGCCTGACATATACCATTTGCTTTTAAATGGTAGTTATAGCTGTTGTGTTAACCTGGGAGACCTTTGCACAAATGGAAAACTTGTTTCTTCCCTATGTTGCTAGAGTGCTCTTTCCTGCTCAACAATGGAGTCCTGACCTCAGTTATTGTTAGGAGTGTGCAAGGGGGTGGCTAATGAGACTGATACTGAGGTATGTAAATAAGTCATGGACTGCACTTTGAACACATTGCTTGAATTTATATAAGGATCAGTATTTCAATTTGCTAGACTGAAAAAGCAAAGATACAAGAAACTTAAAAAAACAAACCAAACCAAAAACAACTAATTAACTCTTCCTAGTATGTAGTTTGGTAAATTTGCTCTCAATTTAGCTAGAGATTGGGGGTTTTATTGACTCACTAGAAGCCTGGTGCACGAAAATTTGTGCACTTTGGGGGGGGGTCTCTCAGCCCAGCCTGCATGCTCTCACAATCCGGGACCCCTCGGGTAGGGTCCAGTCCCACTGCAGCATGGCTCTGGTTCTCCAGGCCTGCAGGCCGGAGGGAGGGGGGACCAAGAGGCCAGTCCAATTGCAACATGGCTCCAGTTCCCCAGAGCCTGCGGGTGGAAGGAGGGACCAAGATTCCCAGATCACAGCATGGCTCTGGTTCCCCAGAGCCTGCGTGCGGGGGAAGGGACCCAGAGGCCAGTCCAATAGCAACATGGCTCCATTCCCACAGCTCACTCCTACCACCACGCCACGGGCAGCTGGGACCCAGGACTGACTTCCGCTGCCCCAGCCGGAACCCTAGCCTAGTGTTCAGTCGTCCAACTGGACATTTAGGTCGTGACGGACCCTGGCTCTTTATATATTAGGATAGGAGAATGGAAAATATGATATATTAGGCCTACCAAATAATAAGCTGTAATTTTCAACTTTTAAATTTATAAAGGAAAAAAATATCTTAGTGCATTTTGATAAATAACATAGCTTTCTGAGCCATATTATGGTCTGTTGAGAGAACAAAAAGAAAAAGGGAAATATCAGGGAGAAGTGGATGAAATAAAAGGGGATAGTGTTCCATAGATAAAAATCCCATCTTGAGACATGGTGGGACACAGCCCTGCTGTGTGTCTGCAGCCACAAGCTTACTGGAGGGTATCTTCTATTGCCACTCTGCTCACAGAAGTAACTTAAGACAGAATTTTCAAAAGAGCACAGGTACATAGACAAAAGAGTTCTGTACATTTCCACTGTCACTGAGCACCCAAAAGAAGCTTGTGGGGCCTGGATCCAAAGTCAGCCATGGCTGGGCTGGCACTACATTCAATTACATCCTCCAAAGAAGAGGAGTTAGTTTTGAGGTGAAATAGCAGGAACCAAGGAGGCAGAAATTAGAGTCGTAATGGACTGAAAAAACTTCTTTGTATCTCATCCATTCCCTATAGTCAGAGCCCCTCCCTTCCGTCTCCCCTTCTCCCCCTTTCTATATTCTCCCTCCCTCTCTCTTTACCCTCTCTCCCCTCTGCCCCTCTCCCTAACTCCTTCCTCTCCCCACCTCTACCTCTTTCCCTATCTCTTTCTCTCACACACTGAGTTTATACTAAAAGGTGATACCCACTCACTCCAGCCAGGATAGTCCTAATTGGATGACATTTCTGTAGGCCTAGGTAACAGACAACCCGGGGACGAAACTTGTTGGTCAGTTGGTCATCAGCTGTAACTTTATCCAGGGGTGGGGTACTGCCAGGCTTTGTCCAGGAACCTAGGGACCTGACACCCAGTTCAGGAGTTTCTATTTTAACAACCCTGAACAGGGCTTTCTTATTTGTCACTCTAAAAAAAAAAACACACATCGAGAAGACCAGAATCACGGCAGAGACTGCAAACAGATCTCCCCTCCCACGCCCGCCTGATCACTCTGAAAGGCTCCGAGACCATTTGCAGCGAGGAAGCAGTGTGATCTTTTAGGGGTGCCCCCAGAGGGCTCCAAAAGTGGGAGCAGTGAGACAGAGAATGTGCTTGCCGTCTTGGAGCTACAGTTGTGTTAAACAGACATGCACAAAACAATCACAAATGTTTCACACCAGAGTTGCTGCCACCTAAGAATGCTCATGTGGAATCATATACAGTGTGCTGGCCTTTGGGTCTCAGCCGCCCCTTGGGACTCACACTCGTCCTGCCTCCAGAATGACATTGCTGTAGGCTTTTCTCACACTGATCCTGCAATCGTTTCCGTTTCTGTGCTACCTGATTTCGCTGTTGCTGTTGCTGCTATAGTTTCCCATCTCTCTCTGAGCCTTCCTATTTGCCTAACCCTGCCTGCGTTTTACGGCTAGGTTGGAGAAACATCTCTGGCTAGTTAGGAAAATCAATAACTTTTTAAACCATCTCAAACACTTGGTGCTTGATAGCTGTCATTTAGCTTCACCTGGCTCAGTTTATCCCTGGCAACCCTAAGCCGATGGGTATGCTAATCTGTGCTCCTTACTAACTCTGCTCCTTTCTGCATCCATTTCTCAAGGTAGTAATTGTGGTTTGACAGCCGCCCCCTTAAAATGAGCCTAAGGTCTTCAGGTCCTTTAAGACCACAAACTTGCCCAATTAACTGTCAAGTCAATAACCTCACTGACTGCTGAGCAATGTCCCCAGGCTCCGATAACTCCAGCCGCCATCCTGGCCCTCCTTTTCTCTCTGTCTTATTGTTTCAGTTCTGCTTCCCAGGAGGGGCTGCCCCATGATGTGGAGCAGGAAAGACCAGTTTCCAGGCAAGCTGCCAATAGCAGTCCGTAAGAAACTGACCCATTTCAAAAACTTCCCCTTCTTAATTAAAATTACTGCTACCTCTGCAGAAAAACCCCCTCTGCGCCTTCAAGTGCTTTTTACACTCTTGCCTCCCTGTGGGTAGAAAACAGACAACAGCGTCAATCCCAAGTGCAAGGAGGCAAAGAGGAGACAGAAGAAAGAGTTGACAGATGCTGAAAATACCTCCCTTGTGCCAAAATTGTGCTTGCTTTCCATCAGCTGTGCCACTGTTTGGTCTCAGGTGCCAACCCCGCACTGGCCCAGGCACACAGGAGACCCAGAAACCCTTCATCATAACAGGAAGAAAGCAGATGGAACTTGTTAGCTTGAAGCAAAGAATTAAAAATACAGTTGTTTTATGACATTTACCTATATAGGTGTAGCTACTTGTGTACACTCCATCAGACTCTTCTGGATGGCCTAATATACTTATAAAAAATGACAGCAATTGTCTGACAGTCTCATCATTGCTACCACACACACAAGAAAAGATAAAAAATTTCATGGAAATTCATGAACACAAAATAGACTATCAAGTAAAAATTAAGAGCATAATGAAATACCCTTTTAGCCATCTGGCAGATATCATGGAGGGTGGCTCCCGGGCTCCGAAATAAAATTTAAATTGATAAACCACTGTCAGAACAGAGGAGAGAGATGGGCGATTAATCTGATTCAGGAAGAAAATAAGGTATGTTTCCTACATTAAATAGATTTACCTTCAGTTTTCCATGTAGGAAAAATAATACTTTGCTTTTCTCTCATTTTTCAGCCACTTATGACAAGTACTTAGTTTCAAGTCCCCATGATTGGATTAAACCACTAAAATTAGACTCATTCACTTTTTTAAACTCTGGCAGTCAGATTCAGGAATTTCCTCTTTCCTTCCTGATATTAAAATATTAATTTAAAAAAAAAACCTTGCTATGATTTTTTTGGTCTGTGAGTTAGAGTTTCTGTTTTACATGATTTCTATGCCAAGTGATAGAAAGTCTACAGGTAGAAAAGGATACAGAATTGTGTGTTGTTTGTTAAGCCCTGGGATAAATGCCTACATGTGACCCCAGGAGCCAATCAATAATTCCAAGCACCAATGGGCAGCAAACATACATTTGATAATCTGAGAAAATTCTATTCTAACAACTGGCCTGTTTAAATCCATTTGCAGTGTGCTTAGTTGAGCTTGTATCATACACCTTATTCCAGATGCTCACTGGATCTTCAAGAGATGGGTCTATTTAGCTTTTTCCTCTCGGAGGAGGTAGATGTGGGCTTGCTGGAAGGATAACCTGCCTTACATTATGCAGATGGGATGGCTGCTTGGACACACTGTTCCTATGGGAAGGAATTAAATAAAAATGCCAGCTCGTTGTAACCTGGTTTTAATGGACCTCAATCTGATTTTAAGGGCAAAAAGGGATCCATAAGAGACAACACTATTAGACCAGAATCAATACCTTGAAACTTGAATTTTAATAGAAGGGGTTTATGCCATCTCTCTAAATTGGCAGTGAACATTATTTTTCTTATTAGGGACTAACTTTTTACTGCTTGCATTTGGTAATCTTTAAGTTTGGGGGAATATTCAGTTATTTTTAATTATAGTCGACATGCATTATATTAGTTTCAGGTGTGCAACATAGTGATTACACATTTATATACCTTACAAAGTGATCACCACAATAAGTCTAGTAACCATCTGTCACCACACAGTTATTACAATACTATTTATTCCCTATTCTGTACATTATTTTGTAACTAAAAGTTTGTATTTCTTAATCCCCTTCACCTTTTTCCTCAATCCCCTCCATCCCCCTCCCCTCTGGTAGCCATCAGTTTGTTCTCTGTATCCATGAGTTTGTTTCTGTTTTGTTTTTGGTTGTTCATTTGTTTTGCTTTTTAGACTCCACATACAAGTGAAATCATATGGTTTTCGTCTTTCTCTGACTTATTTCACTTAATATACTATACTCTAGGTCCACCCGTTTTGTCACAAATCACAAGATTTCATTTATTTTATGGCTGATTAAAATTCCATGGTAGGTATACACCACATCTTCTTTATCCATTATCAATGGACACCTAAGTAGCTTCCACATTTTGACTATTGTAAACAGTTCAGCAATGAACAAACGGTGCATATATCTTTTTTAGTTATTGTTTTTGTTTTCTTTTAGGAAGGGGAGAGATATATCCAGAAGTGGAATTGCTGGGTCATATTATAATTCTATTTTAAAATTTTTTAAGGGAACTCCTTATTGTGCTCCATACTGGCTGCACTAATTTACAATCTCAACAGTGCACAAGGGTTTCCTTTCCTCACATCCTCGCCAATACCTGTTATTAGTTGTCTTTTTCATAATAGCCATTCTGACCGGTGTGAGGTGATATCTCATTGTAGTTTTGATTTGCATTTCTCTGATAATTAGTGTTGTTGAGCATCTTTTCATGTCTGTTGGCCATCTGTATATCTTCTTTGGAGAATTGTCTATTCAGGTCTTCAGCCCAATTTTTAATTGGATTGTTGTTTTTTATGTTGAGTTGTATGTATTTATTTTGGATATTAACCCCTTATCAGATATATCATTTGCAAATATCTTCTCCCATTCAGTAGGTTGCCTCTTCTTCCTGCTGATGGTTTCCTTCTTTGTGCAACAGTTTTTTAGTTTGATATGGTCTCATTTGTTTATTTTTCCTTTCGTTGCCCAAGGAGACACAACCAAAATATGTACTAGTATATACTAGAGGCCCGATGCACGAAAATTCGTGCAAGAGTAGGCCTTCCTCCTTCCCCTGGCTGCCTGCACCAGCTTCCCTCTGGCACCCAGGACCTGGGCTTCCCTCCTCCACCGCCAGCAGGCACCCAGACCCAGGCTGGCTTCCCCCGGGCCATTTATTATTATAGATTGCTAAAACCAATGTCAGAGAGTTTACTGCCTATGTTTTTTTTCTAGGAGTTTTATCCTTTCAGGTTTTACATTTAAGTCTTTAATCCATTTGAATTTATTTTTATATATGGCATAAGGAAATGGCCTAGTTTTTATTTTTAATGTATCTTCCCAGTTTTCCCAGCACCATTTTTTGAAGAGACTATCTTTTTCCCACTGTATATTCTTGCTTCCTTTGTTGTAAAGTAATTGACCATACAAGCATGAGTTTATTCCTGGGGTCTCTATTCTGTTCCACTGATCTATGTGTCTGTTTTTGTGCTAGTACCATACTGTTTTGATTACTATAGTCTATAATCTCATGGTGCAGTCTTTGTTAAAATCTATTTTGTGACCTGATTGGTTTGGCTCAGTGGATAGAGAGTCGGCCTGGGGACTGAAGGGTCCCGGGTTTGATTCCAGTCAAGGGCATGTGCCTTGGTTGCGGGCACATCCCAGTAGGGGATGTGCAGGAGGCAGCTGATCGATGTGTCTCTCTCATTGATGTTTCTAATTCTCTATTGCTCTCCCTTCCTCTCTGTAAAAAAAATCAATAAAATATATTAAAAAAATAAAATAAAATAAAAAAATAAAATCTATTTTGTGTTATATAAATATTACTAAGACAACTTTCTTTTCATTTCCATTTGCAAGATACATCTTTTTTCATCCCTTCCTTTTTAGTCTGTGTGTGTCTTTCAGTCTGAAGGGGGTCTCTTGTAGGCAGCATATGCATGGGTCTTGTCTTTTATTCATTCAGCCACCTTATGTCTTTTGGTATATTTAGTCCATTTAAAGTAATTACGGATAGTGTGTACTTATTGCCACTTTATTATTTTCTGGTTGTTTTTGTAGTTCTTCTCTGTTTCTTTCTTTTCTTGCTGTCTTCTCATGTACATTGACGACTTTCTTTGGTTATTTGTTTGGGTTCCATTTTCTGTATTTTTTGTGTATTGATTATAGGTTTTTGGTTTGTGGTTACAAGACTCATATATAACAAGCTATGTTTATAGCAGTCTCTCAAGATGAGGGTTAAGTTCAAAGTCATTCTAACCACTTGGTAATCATAATCTAAGAAACTCTGCAGTTGACACTCACATGAGTAGAGATAGAAATGCACCCCATTATTCCAATACCCCATGCCTCAGTGACAGCATTTAATTCTTATGATTGTTTGATACTAGTTTATTTATTTAGCTTAGCTAAATATAGTTGTGAATAGTGGCATGCTAGATTGAAAATGTCCTGCAAGCAAAATGTAATTTATGTTGTACAATCTAGAGGTATTTATTGTTTTTGATGATGATAATGGTGATGATTGGTATATAGCCGACCAATTACTCCCATCAAAAACTTTAAAAGAGTTGTCATGGTGTTGTATCAAATTTCCTAAATACTTAGCTTTCTTTTATTTTGACAATTATTAGTAGGAAAATCTCAAAGCCATGCAGGGAGACAAGCCTGGATTTCAGCAATAAAGACAGAGAACTATTCCATGGGGATAATATAAAGTGATTCCCATAGGCCCATTCTAGCAAAAGGCCAATGATTGGTGGATTGGTGTGAAGAACATGGTGAAGTTTTGCTATGAAGGTCAACTTCAGGTTAAACCCTAGTATGGAATATAAAAAATTCTTTTTTGTGTGTCTGAAATGAAGGTAAGTCTGGGGTAAGAATGGGCATTGAGTTGTTGTTATTCTTTAGGGTACTCCAGGATAAAGAAAGAAATCTTTGTATACATATGTGGAAGAAAGAAAACTAACAGCAGACTCCCTGATATCCAAAAGCCTCAGAGATATTAACTGGAACAATAGGTCCCCCTCAACATCAACACCATAGGACCTATGAGCATATCTTGCTTCCAAGGTGTACTGATGTGTCTGCTGCTGTGTGTGACTAGGTGCTTTCTGAATACATTCCGCCCTCTGACTGGTATGTTTTGATTAGGCCCACCCGAGGCACACTGGAAGAATAGCAGACAGAGGAGGCCCATAAACCTCTGCAAACTGAGACCTACGGTTTTATCTCCAATCTGGCCTTTGACTCTGAGTGACCTGAAGAAACTGGGTAGTAGATTCTCTTGGCAAGTTTTGCTGAATGGGAAGAACAGCCAAGCAAAATAAATAATGGCCTCCCTTTCAGGAATGTTTTTGTTTTTTAAGTATTTACTTCAAAGATACCAAAGCATCCTGTACCCCTCCCACTTCTACTCCAACCACAGTGATTGCACGTCTACAGAAATAGCCCTGTAGGAGTGGCTGGGAAATGAAAATGATGCCTTGTCATCTCAGTCTCAGGCTCACTCACTCCCCATAGTTTAAAAAGTCTTGGTTACTCAAAGGTACTCATAAATCTCATACCTGCCACCCCCCACCCTCCCTCCCCCACAAACACACATACCATATTCTCTTTTAAGACCTTCTACTTTGTTCCTAAGTAATGAAGACATTAAATCCAGTCATCATTACTGGGTTCTGATCTTCAAGTCTCTCTTAGTATTTTGTCCCTGTGGCAGCATTTTGGGGATTAACTCTCTCAGATTTTCTTGTAAAAGTCAGACATTCAAAAAGCTATTCAAGTAGGTCTAACCTTTAAGAGATACACTCACCATTATCTAGGAAATGAACAAGAAATACCATAACAGTTAAAATTTAGTTAACTGGGAAAATTATGCCTATAACACCAACATCAAGTTTTTAACCACTTGAGAATATTTCTTAAAAGAATAGTGTAAATGCTAGAAAGTATGTAAAAAATTATACAGTCCTTCATTTATTAGATAGGAAACTGAGAGGTCAAGTGACATAGAAAACAGTATGGAAGTTCCTCAAAAAATTAAAAGTGAAACTGCTTTATGATCCAACAATTCCACTTCTGGGTATATAGCCAAAGAAACTCAAAACAATAATTTGAAAAAACATATGCACCCCTATGTTCATCACAGCATTCTTTACAATAGTCAAGATGCAAAAACAACATAAGTGCCTATTAATAGATGTGTGGATAAAAATGTTTCGGTACATATATACAGTGGAATATTACTTGGCTATAAAAAAGAATGAGATCTTACCATTTACAACAGCATAGATTAACCTCGAGGATATTATGCTAAGTGCAACATGTCAGAGAGAGAAAGACAAATACCATGTGGTTTCACTTATATGTGGAATCTAAAGAACAAAATAAAGGACCAAACAAAGTAGAAACAGACCTGTAAGTACAGAGAATAGACTGATGGTTGACAGAGGAGAGAGGGGTGGGGGACTGTGTGAAAAAGGTGCAGGGAATAAGAAGTACAAATTGGCCCTGGCCAGTTTTTCTCAGTGGTTAGAGTGTCAGCCCATGGACTGAAGGGTCATGTGTTCGACTCCTGGTCAAGGGCACGTATCTCTGTTGTGGGTTTGATCCCCAACCCCGGTTGGGGCATATGCAGGAGGCATCCAATCTCTGTGTCTCTCTCACGTCGATGTTTCTCTCTCTCTCCACCCCTTCCTCCCTCCTTTCCATTCTCTCTTAAAATCAATGTAATAAAATATCCTCGAGTAAGGATTTACAAAAATAAATAAATAAATGAGTATGTACAAATTAGAAGCTACAAAATAGTCACAGGGATGTAAAGTACAGCATAGAGAATATAGTCAGTAACATTTTAATAATTATGTGTGGTGCCAGGTGGCTACTGGAAATATCAAGGGGAACACTTTGTAGAGTGTATGACTGTCTAAAAGCTATGTATACACCTGAAACTAATATAAAATAATATTGTAAGAAAACTGTAATTGAAAAACAAAATTTAAATTTAAAAAAAGAGGTTAATTGACTTGCTCAGAAAAAAATCATACTCCAAAATTCCTTTGATAGTAATAATATTATTATTTAATAAAAATGGAGAACTCAAGTCCCTCTGTACACTTCATCAAAAAAGCCGGTGACTTTTGTCAGTGTGAAAACCACACTGCCATCGGGGGTCCTTTCTGCTGGGAATGCTATTGCTCTCTTTAATTTCAGTCTGACGGTTAGTGGGCTGCCCCCAAATGCTCACAGGGTGGGATGTTCCTGCTGCATAAAGAGACCTTGTAGACCCAAGAGAAGGATTCCTCCCAGATCAAGCCTTCCTGGAAAATTCCACTTTAATCCATGAATCAGAGAGGAAATATGGAGACAGGCCCAGTCTTAAAGTATAGCAGTTCTTAACCACTCCTCAGCTTGCTCACCCTGCCTCTAGAAGGAGAGAGTTGTGGAGTCAGCTAACAAACATAGTCTTGCTTAAAACAGATCCTGTCTTGGCCTTTGAGATTTCCTGGTTCTTCAGGACTTGGGGAGGGAGAAGAAGGGAAGCAAAAGAGCGGAGCATGAAATAATGCCGGGGACGCTGAGCACATGGAGAGAGCAAGAGTGCTCTGTGATCACTTCTCTCCCTCCACCCACCTCAGGGCCTCACAGGAGCTCTTTGGCTTTCTAATGTAACATCCTCCATCCAGAGAAATTCCTAGGAAGGCACAACACCCCCCCCCGCTACCCCACCCCCCAAATTATCTCTATTTTCCTTGCATTTCCAACACTACATAGAATTAAGAAAAGGCTTTCATTGCAAGTGTGGAAGATAAGATCTTGAAATATTAATCATTGTGTTTCCTTGCTTTCCAGCACTTCCTGACCTTTCCCCTAGTGGGCAGATGGATCTACTTTGCCTGCAGAAAAATCAGAGTTGTTATGACTGGAAGGCTGAGAGACAGGAAAGGTTATTTCTAAATTTTTTTATTTCCACTCAAGGCAGATCAGAGAGTTTATGCTCAGACAAGGATTTGCAGGTGACCAGTACCAGGAGGCCTGGTGGGGGCCTGGTTGGCTCAAGCCAAGAGCACATTTGCCTTTTCCTCTCACTTGTTTTTCTCTGTTTGAGTTGGGCAGGGGCCTCCCATGTCACGTTCCCACATACCTCCCCAGATGATCCCCCATGATGTGAGAAATTGCTGAGCCCATCTGAACTGCCCCCTGTGGGCGTCCCCTTTGTCAATAGTCCAACAACACTTATAAAGCTTGACCCTCAGAAGGTGGGAGTGGTGAAGGGGAAAACCCAGCCCCAGCGTAGTACCTGAATGGACCAGGGGTTGGCGTGGGGGAATTTACCCCATAACACAGCAAACAGTGGTGTTTCTAGAAAGACAGAATATTTTGAAGTTTTTAAGTTTCTGATGCCAACCTTTCTAAATACCTAAGGATTCTTTGGAGATGCTTGCTAAGTGGATTATGCCCCGAGTGTTGGTGGTACTTATTGCTGGCCTCCGTTAATAGTTCTGTGCCAAGCTAGCCCTGTGTACTTCCAAACATTATTTCATTTCATCTTTACAGCAACCCAATGGAGCAGATATTACCTTATGGATGAAGAAACAGAGACTCCAGTGCTTCTGACTTTAATCAGCCACTAGAATACACTACCTCTTAAGACTGGATGATAGAGAATGAGGATAATACATGTCTCCAAATGTTCTACTTCTTAAAATATATCTTTTTTAGAATGGATTCTATTTTTAAGTATATATATATATATATAGAAGACTACAGTTTCCATTGGAACTTGAAAGTTTCTCCACTAAGTAAAATAAAAATCAACCTACTAAGATCCAGCTCCTAAGTTGGCTAATATATTTATTTAATACAAATTTATACAAGGAAGCGTCCCTTTCGTCACTCAAATGAGAGCTTAAGAGTAAAAAAAGAATATTCCACCCAACCAGTGTGGCTCAGTGGTTGAGTGTCGACCTATGAACCAGGAGATCACGCTTCAGTTCCTGGTCAGGGCACATGCCTGGGTTGTGGGCTCGATCCCCAGTAGGGAGTATGCAGGAGGCAGCCGATCAGTGATTCTCTCTCATCATTGATGTTTCTATATCTCTCTCTCCCCCTCTCCCTTCCTCTCTGAAATCACTTAAAAACATATATTTTAAAAATAAATAAATCATGCTAAAAACAGAAAAAGAATATTTTAAGGAACTAGTCAAAGACCAGCAGCCTTGGGTCTTAACCTTCTCTTAGGAGCATGGTGGTCCTTCCAGCTTGTCCCCATAGTGAGCTGGTCCCTGCTCCCTTCCCCAGACATCCCCTTCAGGAGCCCAGAGGGCTTTTAGAGAGCTTTGCCAATGGTGAGAGAGTCAAAAAGGAGAGAGGTTCTTCATTAGTATTCCAGTCCTAGCCTTACCGTGAGGATTGTCTAGGGGGTTCCCATTACATATCATAATTGAAGAGGGCAGTTCTCCCGGTGACCCCTCCCCATCTCAACAGTTTAGTGCAGCAGAATGAATGGGTAAGGAGACTGACCAGGTCTTAAGGCTAATTTTAGAAGGTTGAGGATATATGCAAATTAGGTCAATTCATTGTTCTCTGCGTATGTAAAGCAACATATTTTGCTCCATTTAAGAGAAAAGAAAATTAGTCAGTGTGAGCTTCCAACAGCTGGCTGACAACCTTGAGCACTGGGTGTGTTGGAACTGGTCCAGATTTCGCATAAGGAGTTCATTTTAGGCTAGTCAGAAAGGGAAGGAGTTGGCCCATATCCTGTTCCACAAATTCAGGAACAAGGAGCTGCGAGTCCCTTCAGAAACTGCTAGAGGGTGGCACTCCAGGTCCATTTGCCAAGCACTGTTTGGCATTCCCTTGATTTTCTACCTGATTCAAGAAGAACCATCAGCTGTCCAGGTTTTTCCCTGACAAGCCAATGATTCAACCCAGCAGTTAAACCAAGTGAAGTTTAATTCCCCCTTTTCTCTACATCCCTTTTATAAAGATCTATTATTTCTGCAGACTCCGGGTTTTTTTAAGCTTCTTTTCCTTCTGCCTCATGAGTCCTACTTACCCTCTCTTTGAGTTTAGCTTATCAGACTGAGGCTGAGTTTACTAGCATAATAAAGAACTTAATATTTGTTGAAGAATGAAGTCCTCTTATTTTTCAAATCTGTGACTCACTATTCCAAAGTAATAAAAATGTCATGTTTCAAAATGGTAGTAACCATTTTTATTTCCATAGTAACAAGTAATCATATAAAAAGGGAATAAAGGGTGAAAAAAAGTATCCCAAATCCCACTAGAGAAAACTAACCACCATTAACACTTTAATGTATATGATTTTAGTCTTTTTTACTTTCTTTTCACACAAAAAATAATTACAAATTATTTAGTAATCTGATTTTTTTCTGCATGTATTTTAGATATTGTTCCATGGGAGAAAAATAGATCAAAATCACTGTTTTTCAGATGTGCAGTACTGCAGTGTGTAAATGTGCTTTAACTTACATTGATGGACAATTTTGCTAATAGAAATGATGCTGCAATAAACCTTGTACTTGCCTACTTGTCCAATTATTTCCTTGTAATAAATTCCTATGAATATACTTTTCTAGATCAAGTCATCTATTTTTAAGGCCTTTGATACTTACTGTCAAACTAGAGGCCCAGGGCACGAAATTCATGCACAAGGGGAGGGGGACCCCTCATCCCAGCCTGCACCCTCTCTAATCCGGGACCCCTCGGGGGATGTCCGACTGCTTCTCACAATCCAGGACCACTGGCTCCTAACCGCTCACCTGCCTGCCTGCCTGATCACCCATAACCCCTCTGCCTGCCTGATCGCTCCTAACTGCTCCCTTGCTGGCCTGATTGCCCCTAACTGCCTCTGCCTCACCCTGCACCCAGGACCCAGGATTCCCTCCCTCTGGCTGGCCACAGGCACCCAGGACCTGGGCCGGCTTCACCCAGGCCGGCCATAGCCTCAGGGGACTGTGGGCGGGCAGCATTGCCCAGGCTGCAGCCACAGGTGCACAGGACCATGGGGTGGGTAGCTTTGTCTCTCTCAGCCACAGGCACAGGCACAGGCGCTGGTGCTTGGGACCGCAGGGCGGGTGGCTTGTCCCTCTCCTGGGCTGCAGCCTGGCTGGTCCCCATTCCTCTCTCATGAGCTCATTTGTGCCTGACTGGTCCTCATTCCTCTCTCGTGATCTCATTTGTGCCTGACTGGTCCTCATTCCTCTCTCGTGATCTCATTTGTGCCTGGCTGGTCCCCATTCCTCTCTCCCCAGTGTTGAGTGTCTGAGCCATTATGGGATGATGGCATGAGGGCGTGACAACCATTTACATATTAACACTTTATTATATAGGACTGCCCCTCAATCCAGAAAGCTTGTGCTCATTGACAACCTCACAATCTGACAACTTCTAAGAGTGCATTTTTCCCTCAAACTCTCACAAATACTAAGCATAAGCCTTTTTAATATTTTGTCCACTTGAAAGAGGAAAATTGATACCTCCATATTGTTTTCTCTTTCTTTGACTAATAACAAGCTTGAATACTCTTTCAAGCTAATAAATGTACTTTTTTTATTTTTGAATTGTCTGTTCTCTCTTGTGCCCATTTTTCTATTGGGGTATTTATATTTTCCTTCCTGATCTGTAGAAACTCATTACATGAAAAGATAACATTTTTTAGACTACATTTCAGAGAACTCTATTGCTTTTTGTGCTGAGGGGAAGAAAAAGACTTTCATGGTCAGATCATTTCCTAAACTTAATTGACCATCAAAACTTTTTTGTTTTTCCAGAATACCCATTAGTGTTCAGGACACTGGTGTTCTCAGCAATAACATTTGAGAAGTTGTTCTGTAAAGGCTATTAATGTTTTATCTGTTACTTATGTGACGTGATTTTTTCCCAGTATCATTTGTCTTTTACATGATTTTTAATATAGTTGTTAATTCATGTATTTAAATATCTCAGTATTTTTCTTTGCAGTTTAATAATTTAGAATTATGGACTCTGAAATTATACTTGTTTGGTTTGAATCTTGGCACCACCACTTGTTGGGAAAATTACTTAACTTCTTTGTGCCTCAATTTTATCATCTGGAAAATGGAAAAATTTAATATTAAAACCTGTATGTTGATGTGAGTATTAAATAACTTAATATAGGTAAAGTACTAATATTGTGTTTACACAAGTGTCCAATGATGATGACGGTAGGTTACTTCCTGGATGATGTAGAAAGTCTCCATATATATGCTGTAAAAAAAAAAATCACTCATATTTTCTTCTAGTATTTTTATGGTAATTAATTTTGGTTTTGGCTATAGAGTTAAAGTCTACTTTTGTCCTCAGTGGTTAGCTAGATTTTTCCAACACCATTTATCTATGAACACTTCCTGCTTCATGTACTATTACTTTCCTTTTCTGGATTTTTCTCTTTTGCTTAGTATAGTCTGATATCAAGACCCCTTCTTCCCTAATCCCTTTCAGAAAAGTTACAGATATGTTTGCCTGAATCAACAGCACATATTGGATCCCCTCTTAGAGTTGCCCCAAGAGACACTTGGTCTGGGTTAGGGACCTTGAAGGTAGGGCTTGGTTTTCTATGATGCAGATGGGAAATACAGATCTCACAACTTTTGATTTTGTTTGATTTTGGGTGTTACGGTGTCTGTTGGTAATCACATGCCGCCCATGCCCTGTGGGGTTTATCACCTGGGGATTCTCTCAGGAATATTTGAACCCTAGCATTATTCACTGTATCATAGAAAAATTAATATCCTCAAACTCCATCCAGGCCCTCTACTTTCTGTAGTATCACCAAAATGACCTCTAAATAACTAGACAAGAAAGACATGAGGGAGAAGGACACTAACCTGATCCATCCAAGGGTCAGGGAGGAGATCCAAGTGGTCACAGATGAAAGGAGGATGTGATACCGAGAGGGTTCAGAGAGGCGGGATCATAGCAGCTTTGAGGACATTTCTCTCAGAGCTGAGGAAAAGTCAGGGTACTCAGAGTTGCATATAAGCCCAACACAACCTGCTCCTTCTTTGCACGCCATTATATCTTGTTCTCCCTGTTCCCAACAGCTTCTTTGCTGCTCCTCAAATGTGCTCCCACCTCAGGGAATTTGCACATACTGATCTCCCAGGAATGTTCATCCCCCAGCACCCACATTGCTTGTTCTCGAGTCACTGTTGGTAAGGCCATCCCCGAACATTCTATTTAAATCTGTGCCAGCACTCCTTACACTTTCTTGCTTTGTTGTTCTCCATAACACTAACCACTGTCTGACAAGCTATTTTACTTACTTTTTCTTTATTGTTTGTCTCCCCACCCTAGAATATGAACTGCCTGAGGATCTATATTCTGTCTCTTCTCTAATATGTTCTCAACATCTGGAACAGTGCCCAGCATAGATAGGTCTCCACAACTGCTTGTCGGTGAACAAACAAATGAGCGTACCTGTAGACAATGTCACTTGCATGATCCTTTGGGATGTGACTAGGCCTGTTAATGATAACGTTCCCTTAGCATGTAGCTGCCTGAAAGATTTTGGATTTTCAAGCTAGGCTCTGTAAACAAGTTGTTTCTAAAGTGGGGTGAAAGGCTGCATCTTTTTAAAGTGAAAGCAAGCATATGTCTATAGTGACTTCTTTCATTAGATGCCCCAACTTCATACCTGAGGCTGCCACAGAATGAAATGTCATTTAAAACCACAGTAATATACCAGGATGGCTAAAATTAATGTACAGAAAACACCGAGTATGATGAGGTTGGGGAGGCAGGAACATAGAGCAAATGCATCCCTATGACCCAGCATGTCCACACCTACATAGATCCAACAGAAATGCCTACATATGACCACTCAGAAGACAGGTAACACAGCACTTATAGCACTACTATTTGTAATGGCCAAAATCTGGAGCTCCCCCAAAAAATGGTAAAATGGATTTTTGAAAATATGGAATGTTCACATAGTAAAAAACTACACAGTATATGAAATGCATAATCTACAACCCCACGTGATATAGATGAATTGCATTAATATAATGTTGAGCAAAAAGTCAGACATAAAAGAGTTATAGTGTATGCTTCCCTTTATATCTATATATATAAAAGCCTAAGCGACCGTTACAACCGAATGACCAGAACAACCAGTCAACCAGTCACTATGATGCGCACTGACCACCAGGGGGCAGATGCTCAACACAGGAGCTGCCCCCTCATGGTCAGTGCACTCCCATAGCCAACCTCCCGCAACTGGCCAACCTCCCGTGGTCCCTCCCCCCTGCCAGCCAGCCCCCCCATAGGCCTCGACCACCAGCCAGGCCAAGGGACCCCACCCATGCACGAATTCATGCACCGGGCTACTAGTAAGATTATAAACAGGTAAAACTAATCCATGCTGCTGGAAGTCTAGAGTGACCAGAAAGAAACATGAATAGTGCTTCTGAGAATATTATACTTTTTGATTTGGGTGCTGGTAACACAGGAATATTGAGATTTTGGAAATTCCTATGTCAACGTTTCTGTATGTAAAATTTTTGAAAATGAGATTCATGCATTAGACCCACCAATTGGAGATGCAGGTCACTCATTTGCTAGAGCTACTTGTTACTGCCAGCCGAAGCTATTCCAGGAAGCTCCAGAACTGGTGGAGGGAAGAAGAGGCTGGGGGAGAGTCAGAAGGATACCCCTTTGATCATCACTAGAACACACCTCTGAGATGGTGCAAGAATAAAAAATGGAAGGGGCCAGATGTGCAGGGGAGAGGCTGGTAGAAAGCCTTGGGCACCTGGTGTCTGAAGTCAATTTTGACCTGAAGGCAAACACTGTCTCCTGACAGGAGGGCATAGTGAAGACTCTCCAGCCAGCCTTCAAGAGTTCCAGCAGCCACAGGACTGTGCAATCAAATTTCTACCCAGCTCTAACCGGTTTGGCTCAGTGGATAGAGTGTTGGCCTGCGGACTGAGGGGTCCCAGGTTCGATTCCGGTCAAGGGCATGTACCTTGGTTGCAGGCACATCCCCAGTCGGGGGTGTGCAGGAGGCAGCTGATCGATGTTTCTCTCTCATCGATGTTTCTAACTCTCTACCCTCTCCCTTCCTCTCTGTTAAAAATAAAAATATATTTTAAAAAAAAAATTCTACCCAGATATGGGCTCACCAATGCCAAGTAAGATGTGTCAAGGCAGTAGTAGGTGGTGACATTGGTTGATTCTATTTGCAGGACTGATGTTCTGTCTTGCAGCTTCACCCGCAGGATGCGGAATCTCTTGAAGGAGGCAGAGTCATAGGATCCCAGAGTTTATAGGATACAGCATCCTTTATGCCAGAGAGCTTGGGGCTTTCCAAGATGGAGCCAACTGTGGTTCTCAGCTCTGTGGCTTAGTAAATGTAACTGCTCCAACAGGAAGGAACCAAAGGGAAGCTCAGAATAGGTGGTGGTCAAGGAAAGAAACCCAGGACCTCCTGCTGGAATGGACCCAGGTTTTCTTTATGTGGATTTGAATTGGGCATCAAGACTGGCACAAATTAGAACTACTTAATGGTGTGGTATTAAAATGGTTACTGGAATGTTCTCCTCAATGACACTTACCCCCAAGAGTACTCTAGTATGATCTGAGAGCCTTGAAGAGCTTTGGGTGGAATATATCAATGTCAAAGAGCTTTACACCTTCTGGGAATCTGTAACTAGGGGCAGACCTCTGGTGGAGTGTTCGGTTTACAAGTCTCACTCTAACAGTTTTGGTGATGCTTAAAATAATAAATTTTGAAAATGGATTTAGTTATCTAAACAAAAATCTTAAAACTTATGTTACCATCCATACCCATGAGCACTAACTATCTCTGGAACTCTTCTTGCTTTCTACTAGAAGTCAATGAGAGGCCTCCATTGTTCTTCAGGTAGATACTATAACAGTTAATTCCCTGAAATCTAGTTTCCCAGTTCCCACCCCCCAAACCAGCCCAGTACTTATCTTCCATTTCCCTCTAATTTCACTGATCAGTGAGTTTCTTGCCAAACATGTTTTAAGACCTCCTAACAACCAACCCATTTATCTTCCTTAAAACCCATTGTCCCATCATGATTCTTCATTTCTCATATCCTCCTTTTGATTCTAAGGCTAATAATACTAATCACAGTGCACATAACCCATGCTTCCTAAAGCTTCTCCAACCTGGGGTTTCAAAGGATCATACCAAACTCTTAATTACTCCTCTTTGCTTTTTCTCCCTTCCATGTCCCTGTCCCTGAGAGATCCTGGAAAAGAACAACTTGAAATCAAGGAGCCACTCCCAAGCTGGCATGAGGCTCTCCAAATCTACTAGATCAGTAATTTTCAACCTTTTCATCTCATGGCACACATAAACTGACTACTGAAATTCTGCAGCACACCAAAATATATATATTTTTTGCCAATCTGACCCAAAGAAAAGTATAATTTTGCTTTATTCACACCAGACAGCTATAGTTGTGTTGGCTATTGTGAATTTTTATTTGACAATCTAAGGGAAAAGAGGTCAGCGCCCCTGACTAAATAGTCAGGTATTGCCTGTTTTAAAAATTCTTGCAGCACACCAGTTTAAAAAATCGCTCAATTAGTCACAATCCTGGCTTTTAAAAGAATCACCTAGAACTTTAAAGAAATACTGATGCCTGGGTTCTATCCCACACCAATTAAACCAAACTCCTGGGGTGAAGCTATATTTCAAAGTTCTGCAGATAATTCTACAGGCACCCATAGTTGCAAAGAACCCTGGTGAGCCATGCATGGTAAGCCATGAGCCTTTGCTGAGCATCTGTCTGCAGATAGGTGTCAAGCCACAAAGTCAAGCCGCTGAGGAGCAGCACAAGGACTTTCCAACCAAGTCGTTCAAATTCTCCCACTAGCTGCTGCTTGCCTCCTTTGACTCCCCCAACTCTTTAAGGCAGGGCTCCTGGGACTAAAGCAATTTGTGAGAACACAGGAGCGCTCTTCACTTCTTTCATGAACTCCTCTGCAAATTTCTTAGGCATTAGCACTGCAATCATTATTATTCATTCAGAAAGTGTAAATCACCTCGTTGCTTTGAGTTAATCATTTCCCATTTTCCCAAGGTGATTCAGAAATTCAGAGCTCACTGACAATGAGTAGGCAGGTGTGTGGGCCTGTGGACACACCTTGCTGTTCCATTAATGGCAGAACACACCTTGGGAAGCAACTGACAATAGCAACACCACCGATAAAAATCAGCATTTGTCTAATCATGAAAAAATAAAGAGGCCTGTTTCTGAAAACACATTTTGATTTTTCTAGATTTCAAGCAGTGTTAAAATGCACTATCAGTGCTAACCTTGTTTGCATCAATCTTCTTTTGAGAAATTGCACATTTGTTTTCAAAGCATTGGGTTAGATCATTTAGCTGCCACATGGAAACTGTATCAACAGTCATACTCAGGACATAAAATGCACCTGCACATTAAGCCCATGCAGCTTTTTTACATAATTATTACAATATTATTGGCTATATTCCCTATGCTGTACTTTACATCCCCATGACTATTTTGTAATTACCAATTTGTACTTCTTAATTCCCCAACCCCCACCCCGCTGGCAACCATCAGTCCATTCCCTGCAGTTACGAGTCTGTTTCTGTATGTTTATTTGCTTATTTTGTTCTTCAGATTCCACATATAAGTGAAATCATATGATATTTGTCTTTCTCTGTCTGACTTACTTTACTTAGCATAACACCATCTAGGTCCATCCATGCTGTTGCAATGGTAAGATTCAGCCCATGATTTTCATGTCTGCTAACCCATTGATACACACACAAGGAGTGAGCAAAAAAGTAAAATAGAGAGCCAATGAGCCAACAAATATTCATTTTCTAAGAATCCTCACCTTCTGTGGTTATTAATTGCTACCCTCCCAGCCGTCTCAGCTGAGGTTAATTCATTCATTCACTCATTCATTCACTCATTCATAAATATTTCCTTGGATGTCTACTGTATGCCAGGTACATGAGTTGGGGCTAGACTAATGAATAAAACATAATCTCAGCCCCCAAATCCATGGTCTATAGCCAATCATAAACAGATGTCTATATGATTTGCAAATCTTTTCCTCTCTTGGCACGCTCTTCTCCCATCTCTTTAGCTAAATTTTACTCATCCATTTTGATCTTTACTAGGATGTTTCTTCATCTAGAAAACCCTCCTTGATACTTCAAGTCAAGGTTAAGTGCCCTTTCTGTGTACTTCCATAGCACCTAATGCTTACTTAGGACTTCGCTCTTTGTATTATAGTTACTTATTTCTATATTTGTATCCCCTCATAGACCATGAGCTGCTTAAGGACAAGAGAGAGGCATGTCACATTCATCTTTGTACCTCCAGAGACTAGCACATAGCAGGAACTCAATCCTATATAATAAAAGGCTAATGTGCAAATCGACCAAACAGCAGAACGACCAGTTTCTATGATGCGCACTGACCCCCAGGGGGCAGACGCTCAATGCAGAAGCTGCCCCTTGGTGGTTAGTGTGCTCCCACAGGGGGAGCGCTGCTCAGCCAGAAGCCGGGCTCACAGCTGGCGAGCACAGCAGCACTGGCGGGAGCCTCTCCCGCTTCCACAGCAGCACTAAGGATGTCTGGCGACATGGGGAGCAGGCCTAAGCCATCAGTCGGACATCCCCTGAGGGCTCCCAGACTGGGAGAACACACAGGCGAGGCTGAGGGACGTCCGCCCTCCCCCCCAAGTGCACGAATTTCATGCACTGGGCCTCTAGTAGGTAATATTGAATGAATAAATAACTGAGTGATAGAGGTATCCATAGAGTATTATGAAAACACTGAGGAAAGACACTTAAAGTGACTTCCTGTAAGAGGTGGCTGTTAAGTGAAGTCATAAGTAAATTCAAGTTATCCAGACTCGGGATGGTTGGAATCTAGAAGCAGGAGGGCAGCATGCTCTATGCTAGAAAACACACGGCATGATGGTATTGATAGAGGCAAATTGTGAGGTAGGGCATGAGGGAGGACAAGCTGGGGCAGCTAGAATAAGGTCATGGGGGATGGTGGTTGTGGCCAAACCAGACTTAAGCCCCCTTTCCCCTTGGTTCCCATCTAAATTTGGGGAGTCCTGGGAGCTAAACTCCAGGAGCTACACATTTGTTCCCAGCATGTGTGATGGTCCCTAAAACACAAACCACACTGAAAACCCTTCTCTGTTATAAGCACCATTTCCTACCCTGCCCTGTGAGATTCAGTGCAGGGAGGAAAGGGGGAGCTCTGGAGGGACGCTGTCAGGCCTCCTGCTTAATAGTTGTGGAAGGGTTCTGGCCCTTACTACAAATTAGGGGTAAAACACCTTGTTAAGTGTGATGGGCCCATCTTCCCTCTGCCCAGCCTCTCCCTAAACCCCAACTCTTCCTGTTCAACCTGGGCAGGACTGAGAAGAGGACGTTGTCTAATTTCTTCTTACTCCATTGTGTTTTTTAATAGTAATTTCAGTGACTGGATCATTTGAATTCAGTGAGACCAATATCCCATTTAAGGTCATCCCAGGCCTTCAGAAAAACCCACTTCTGTTTTAAGATTGGCTGATAGGATTCAGTCATTAATTAATTAATTCAACAAACATTTAAGGAGCAATTCCTCTGTGTCAGGCACTATGCTGGAGTCTGGAGATTCAAAGATGAGTGAGACATTGTCCCTGCCCTTCAGCTGCTCACAGTCTAGTGGAAGAAGCTCTGGGACATGGAAATTGCTTCTGTGGGGACAGTGCTGAGGCTACTGTTGACCTGCCTAAGCCATTGCTTCTCAAAATGTGGTTACCTGTGCACTGCTTAGAAATGCGCAATCCTGGGCCCTCTTCCAGATCCACTCAGGAGGTGGAGCCCAGCAGTCTGGGTTTTACCAGGCCCTGTGAGAGATACGGACGTTCATTTTCATTAGGGAATCTCTAGTCTAAGCTATGCACTGAGATCCCCCAGGCCTGCAAGGAGGACCCGTTAGTAATTCCCAGCCTTCCTCTCCACAATGCCCCTTCTCTTCTTAGGGAATTACTAAGAATGATAGGAAATGCCCATCTGGAGCCACGCTGTCCAAAATGAAGTAAAATACTATTTTATCACACAATGGTAATGCCAGACACTTTCTGGAGTCAGAGATGGGTGGCTTCATGAAGGTCAGTGTGGTATGGACTAGGCTGATCAGAACCATCTCAGTGTCAGCATATAAGGAATCAGAGTGAGTCACGTCACCCTGGCCTTGTCTCCCTTCTGCTCCCTGCCACTTGGGGCACGGGGGAGGGGGAGAGGACATGGTTGGGGGGAAAAGAATCCTATCAGCTGGACTGTTCAAAAAAAAGAAGCAGGAGCTGCAGTTATTTCAGTGCGTGGGAATGGAAACTGGATAAACTGAAACAATAAACAACATGAATGGTTAAAAAAATAAAGGCCAGCAGAGGAGAGATCAGAATCTGAGCATATGAGTTGCAAGCCTGAGGTTGTTCTAAACAAATTCAAGCAGATCGCTTGCTTTCTGGAGTTCTAGTAAAATGGGTCTTGCTACCAGCAGACGGTTCAGAGCTCCTGGCCGCAGTTTTTTGGCTTATCGCCACGTGTCATTAGTGACCTATTTTCACTGTGGTGAGATCAACCATGTCTGCAGGCCCCTGAATCAGCAGTTCCTCCTCACTCGCTAGCTCTGGGCTGGCAAAGCTGACACCAGTGTCACAGAAGGTGCCACCCTGCACTCTCCCCGGAGGTGGGGAGAACACCAACCATTTTGTTGTAAAGATGTCGGCTCTGGCCTGGGGCTGTCCTGAGAGCCCAGCTGTCCTGTCTCCTCCAAATAAGCTGCTGAACTTGGTATTATCTTGGCCTAATAATTAATCAGAACTAAAAATAGCCCCAAACTACCTGGGCTTTGCTTAAATCCTACCCAGGTGGGAAAGGCAGTTTAAAAAAATCTAATTGCAAAACCATATTTTGTAAGGTTTTATACCAAAATATGAAAATACCATAATTACCCAACATACCAGTTTGGAGACAATTCACAATCAATCTGGCTCTCTAAAAAAATAATAATAATAATGCAACCTTTTGAACTGCACATTGATTTGAGTTTATAAATTCTTGATGCATTTTAAAAACGTCCAGGAATTGTACTCGGAATTGTCTTCTAAGAATACCCACAAACACAAATTCACCAGGGGAAGTAATTAGCCATTGGTTTAAAGATCTACAAAAGCCGGTTGCCAGGCAGATTAGACAATAAGCAGAGCTCCACAAGAGGGCGCCCGCCCCACTATTCCTGTTTCCCAGACAGTTGGCTGCCCTTTGCTTTGCCCTCTACAGTGTCGGAAAAATGCTGCTTCTTTGATAGTTTTCTGGTTGAGGTCATCAAGCAAATGTTCTCTCCAACATCAGAGAAGCAACTTCAAATGAAGGAAAACTGGGCAAAACATTAAAAACAATAGGGAAATAAATACATCTAGATTAACTTCACTCCAGAGTGATCTATCTTTGTGTGTTCATTTTCTTAATACTTTAATAATAAGAATACAGTAAGATGAAACGAGCACAATAAGATGAAATGAGCACAAGAAGATGAAATGAGCCCTGGCCAGTGTGGCTCAGTTGCCTCCCACACCAAAAGGTGGCAGGTTTGATTCCCAGTCAGGGCACATACCCGGGATGCCGGTTCCATCCCCGTTCTGGACATGTGCGAGAGATAATCAATGTCTCTCCCCCACACCCACCCTCCCCCTTCCTCCCTCCTCTCTCTAAAATCAATTTTTTTAAAAGATGAAATGAAAGTACATTTATCACAATGATCTGTGTCTAGCCTAAAGTCAGAAATAGGCCTGCCAGCAACCAAACAATGACAACTGGCATTACCAGGTGTATTTCCGGAGGCCCTTCACCCTCATTCCCATTTCTCTCCTTTCTCTAGACCAGTGGTTCTCAACCTTCTGGCCCTTTAAATACAGTTCCTCATGTTGTGACCCAACCATAAAATTATTTTCATTGCTACTTCATAACTGTAATGTTGCTACTGTTATGAATCGTAATGTAAATATCTGATATGCAGGATGGTCTTAGGCGACCCCTGTGAAAGGATCGTTTGACCACCAAAGGGGTTGCGACCCACAGGTTGAGAACTGCTGCTCTAGACACAACTTCACCGCACACATAAGCAGCCCCACTGGGCTACACCGCAGGCCATTTCTTCATGCTCTGGATCTCATGGCCTTAGTCATACTCCCTCTGTCCCAGTTCAAAACTTATTTATCTTACCTCCTGAAAGACAGTCAGGAAGGACTCACTGGTGAACAAAGGAATAGATTTGCTCTGTCTATGCACAACCAAAGAATTAGAACAAGGGAGTTAGAACTGTGTAAGATGAGTGGCTGGGATTCAATATCATCTCATCTAGAAAAGAAAAAATAAATAAAACAAACCAGTATCAGTTCTACTCCATAGGTTATTCTTGGTCTAAAATAAAATAATGTATGTGAAACCATTTGTGGGTTATAAGGAGCTATATAAACATAGTGAGTACCATCTCTGGAGCTGTTCAAGCATGAATAGACTGACAGGGGTAGTCAAGAGAGGAAGGAAACATTGAATTAGGTTGTATTATTATTAATTTATATTTCAGCAAACAGGGCATCACTGTTTCCTCTCAAAGAGAAATCTATGATTCTATGAACCTGTCTGTTGTTGTAGGTTGCCCAACGTTACGGACTGAATGTTTGTGTCCTCCCAAAATTCATATCAAAACTGCCCATAATGTGATGATATTCAGGGGCCTTTGGGAGGTATTAGGATTAAAGGCGATCATGAATAGGATACGTGCCCTTATAAGAGTCACGAGAGAGGCTACTGCTCTCTGCTCTCTATGATGCAAAGTTCAATGAGAAGTTGACAGTCTGTGACTCAGAAAAGGGTTCTCACCAGACCCAACCATGCTGGCACCGCCATATAAAATTTTTGGCCTCCAGAACTGTGAGAAATAAGTGTCTGTTGTTTATAAGCCACCCAAACTATGCTGTTTGTTATAGCAGCCTGAATGGACTAAGACATCCAAATTGGCCTTGACCCAAAAAAATGTTCCCAAAGATAAACATTTAGAGAGTCTCTGCAAAGACTTTTCTGTGAGAAATGTTTATCATAGACTTATGAAAATTGGAAATTCTAAATATCCCACATTGAGATATATAATTAAATCTCTGTATATAATGAATTACATCCATTAAAATAATATAGAACATGTAATAATATAAGAGTCCATAATGAGGAATTAACAGAGAAAATAATAAATCATCAAGCAACATGTATAGTAGTCAGACATTCAAACCTTAGCACACACGCCCACACTCACCACAATGCATGTACCATGCGTACTGAAGAGTCCAGAGAATGCATATCAACAAGCATGTTTGCAATCTAAGAATGTTGGAATTATGGATTTTTTATTTTTATTTTTGTTAATCCTCATCTGAGGATATTTTTTCTTTTGATTTTTTAAGAGAGGGGGAACTGGTACAAAGTGCACCCTGGGGTGGGACATTGCAAGAAGATTTTTTAGGAGGGATGGAAGGGGAGAGAGAGAGACAGAGAAACATCCATGTGAGAAAGACATATCAATTGGTTGCCTCCCACACACGCCCCGACCAGGGCCAGGGATTGAACCTGCAATCCAGGTATGTGCCCTTGACCAGGAATCAAACCTATGACCCTTAGCAACACCAGCCAGGGCAGAATTATGGATTATTTTAATTTTATGTTTTGGTTTTTATTTATTATCTACTGTCTTATATAAGGAACATGTTATTTGGGAAATATGAAAAAATAACAATTATCTATAAAATAAGGACAATTCTGAGCTCTAGAGAGACAAGTGGGAGAATTTTGAGGCCAGAGATTCTTTGAGGACACTCTCAGCACTGCTATGGAGGAAGAGGCACCTGGGCCAGGCGCTGGGCCCCCTGGGGCCCTTACCTAAGATGACGTAGGCCCTGGTCTGAGATTTTCGTTCAGCCAATTCTATTGCGTTTGCTTATCAGATGAGGCCTGAGTCAAAGAGGGACAGGGAGTTTGCCTCTGAGATCTGTGTGGAAGAAGAAATAACACCAAAACCTGATAAATTTTCAGTCTCAAGCCAATGGTTGACCACTGGGTGACTTAGCAACATAATGATTCTGTGAAAGGAAGAGGATCCCCTAAAATACAACACAGGTGTGACTCTTAGTTCATTGCTTTTGACACAGGCTGGGTAAGAATCACAAAGAATAAGAGAAGAGCTGTGGTGTTTGGCACAGAAACAAACACTGTGCATCTTGAAAAATCTCATCCCCTCCCCAGAACTATCAAAAATATTTTATTAATGCTTTTTTCCTGCTCGGTGTAGTCAGTCAACTTGTAATGAGTGCTGAAGATTACAGCTTACATCATTAAAATCCTAGCAGGTATACCAGGTCGTGGGCTTGGAAGTGCATGCCAATCTCCGCATTTGAGTCGTTGATTTAACATTGTTCTACCCTGTACGGTCTAGTTAGAGCTCAGGTCTAATGGAGCCTGGGAGCCGGTTTTATTCCCGTATATGCTCGTTAGTGCTCGGAGAGAGTTTTCCCCACAGCCACAAAACTCTCCTCCTAAGCCCTTAACCTAGATATGTCACAGGAGCAGGAGGCATCATAACTCCTGGGAAAATGACCCTAAATCCTCATGCCACTGAGACAGTAGCCCTGTGTTCCTATAAACGGGAAACCGCTGGTGGGATGCTATTGGGGTGGGCAGAGGAGGCCTGGAGTGAGGCTTCATTTGGCAAAACGATGCAGAGCAGGGTCATGCCAGATAGGAAAGGTAAGAAGATGATGACTTCTGACTGGCTCTGTGGCTGATAGCAGGCCAGATGGGTACTGACGATTTGTGGCCTGTGGCTCTCCAGACACAGGAAAGGGTAGAAAAGGCCAAGGAAACGCCTAGAAAATGAGACTAGCAGAGGCAGAGAGATTTTTCTACTCCTCTTCAAAGTAGTAGCTTTCCTCCTTTCCTCTATGCTCCCATACCTCCTGGGTTACTTCTATCAAAGTACTTGTCACCCCATATCACTCTTGCCTATTTGTTTACATCATGCTTGACATGGGCCAGAGCCATGCTTAGCTTGTCCATGATGCCGAATCAACTGGTATCCCCCAAGCTTAGCCCACTGCAGGCTTGTAGTAGATGCTTAATAAACATGTCATAAATGTGAGTGAATGCATGACCTAAGATCAGCCCTGAAGAAAAAATGAGCAGCAAAGTGTCATAGGGATGGGCCTGGCACAGAACTTACAGAGGATCAGGGTCAGCCCAGTGGGTGGACTTCAGGGGCAGGTTTTAGACCAGGAGACAGCAAGAACCATGGCGGTACTCGTCCGTGGGCTGAACAAGCCTCTGGAGTTCAGGAGGCCGAGAAATCTCGTGTATTTGCAACACCCACTTTGTTTAATATGACTTGCATATTTTATTCTGTTCCTTACACCTTATAATTTAATTATGTGGGGAAAGTGAGTGCTGTGTATGTCAAATGCTCCCAGGGTAGACGGGCATGTTAATGGGAAAAGGATAGAGAGGGGCCACGTCACTGGGCAATTTCCTTTAGGCATCTGGGGGACCTGGTACAAAGTGCACCCTGAGGTGGTACCTTGCAAGAAGGATTGCTACATAGCTGCAGCCTGCTCCCATGGCACTGATTTGTAGAGAGTTTCCCCCACACCCCTTTGATTAAATCCACCGTTGCAAACCAGGAGGCTGGTCTGTTCACGCAGACGCAGGTGGCCTGCTTAAATGGACATTTCATCAGTCTCATAAATTCCCAGGAGGAGGTCTGTCTGTAGACTAAAGGTCACGATTTCTATTATTAGTAGCAGCCCAGAGGAATGATTGTGTGCGGAGGTTGGCTTCAGTGAGCATTGTAGACACAGATCTCAGCAAAGGTTTCACAGGCTTAGCTAGAAATAGGGGTGAGGAGGAAAGGCAGTGACTTGAAACCAGCTATGCAATCTGTTATCTTTTATTTATTTATTTTTATTTTTTTGCCGGAGAGAACCCTGCAAAAGAGGGGAGCTCAGCAGAGAAGCAGATAGCTCGTGTTCTTAAACCTGTGGGCACCCATCAGTGACAATTTAGAGAGCAGAAAACCTGGCCTGGGAATCTAGACCCCCAGCTGTTCTCCACATCAGCAAAGCACACACTGGCTTCTCAGCGAGTGAGATGAGCGTTTTTCACCCTCACACTGGGTGTTCCCTTAACATAGAACATTCAGTCCCAGATCCACCCCCGGCAGATCCCCGTCCTCTGGTGTCAGTCCGCTCAAATGCGCTTCCTCAGCTGGTCATTCTCTATCCAGTCTCTCTATGTATTCACTATCTGAAGCTGCTTCGTATGCTAGCTGTTTGTTTTATTGACTATGTACTCTCACTCCATGTATAAGCTCCATAAAAGCAGGAAGCCTATCTCTTTTGTTCACTGCTTTATTACAAGCACTTAGAACAGTGTCTGGTACACAGTAAGTCCTCAGTTACTATGTGAGGAATGAACGAATGAGTAGCCTGAATATGAGGTTTAAAATGGCAGTGGGAAAGGTGCTGCCCATTACTAGTGGGGTAGGTCTCTTCCCTGGGAGAAGACATGTGCATTTCCCAAAGATAGGGAAGCAGCGAACAAAGTGGATATTTATGTCGTAGGAAAAGCTTTTTATTCCCATGTTGAAGCACTAACATTTCCTCCCCAATAACGTGCTTCTGCATGTGGGTGGGCACACCAGAAAGCAGCTGTGAAGCTGAAGGTGGGGAGGGGAGGCAGTAAGTACATAACGAATAAGCTAACCAAGTTGTCACTGTGATTTAAAGCAGGGTGTTTACATACAGCTCCCAGAAGGCAGAGGATGGCTTTGTCTTACCATTTGGGAGCAGTGAGAAAATATAATTAACCAAAAATCTCTAGAAACTTGTTCAATTCTTTTGAACAACTGCTGTCCAGGGAAAGTGCTCAGGGAGGGGACACCAGCCAGCTTAGGCAGTTCGTATTTGGTTGTTCCATTTATCCTTGCAGCTCAGAATCCCAAACAAAAATGGAGCTTTCAGCCCTGACCGGTGTGGCTCAGTAGGTTGGGTGTTGTCCTGTGTGTGGAAAGATTGCTGGTTCGATTTCTGGCCGAGACACATGCTAAGGGGCGTGTGGGAAGCAGCCAGTTGATGTTTCACTCTCCCATTAATGTTTCTCTCTCTCTCCCTCTCCCTTTTTCTCTAAAAATCAATAAAAATATTTTTTTAAATGGGCTTCCTCATTGTGACCCCCTCCATCCACAGCGCATGCCCTTCGCACCTGTCCTCCCAGCAGCGGCGGTAGCCTGCCTCTGTCCTGAGACATCCTCGCTCTTGCCTGGCTCTCTCTGCATACCTTTGTGCAGTAGGGTAATTGAGGGTGTCCACCATGGCCTCTGGCCAGTGTGAAACTAATACCTTATTTACATAATGACTTTCATTTAGAGAGGATGCAATGTTTTGATGAGAGGGGTGGGGGAAAGCCATGCTAAGAACGCTAACCCTCCCATACATTTGTTTATATCTTATAAGCTGACAACGTTATTTTACATACATCACTGCACTTCATGTAAAAAAAGAACAGATGTTACTCCATCATCATTTTATAAAGGAAGAATCTAAGGTCAAAAGAGGTGAATGACTTGCACTAGACACAGAGCTGGGAGGACCCCAGTTTCCTTGTCGCCAAATGCAGTGTCAAAAGGCAAATTTCTAGGAGAAGAACCAAGGCTGACACCCTCTTTGGTCACAGCTAACTTATCTCTATGTAAAACTTTATGCAGATAAAAGAACCTATTTCATAATTTTGCTGTGTCTGATCAGATTGGATAGCTAGACAGACTTAGCAGAGTGCCTGACATGTGAAGCAGTTACTGAATGGAAGGAAGGAAGGAAGGAAGGAAGGAAGGAAGGAAGGAAGGAAGGAAGGAAGGAAGGAAGGAAGGAAGGAAGGAAGGAAGGAGAAAAGAAAAGGAGAAAGTTCCGCTTTCGCAGATAAGACTGGCTGCACAGTACACCCTAGTCCTCCTTATGAGAATGGTGTTATAGCCAGACCTGCTACAGTTGATTGTCATGCAGTAAATATGAACACAGAATTTTGAAACTGACAGTGACCTTGGAGATCACAGCTTTGTTTGCTAAGTTAATTGCCCCACTGCAGCCAGTCGTCAGATCTTGATCATCAGCTGATCTGAACTCACATTCCCATGCACAAATATTTGAAGCAAATACTTCCTGGACTAAACATAAAATACACATAAAAGTCGGTTTAAATGAATTATTCTTCTTTTTGAAGCTAAAAAGAGGGGAGCAGTTGAAATGCACTCAATCCTGTATGTCAGTATTTCCTGACATGGGACTACTCGTCTCTTTTTGATCTTCTGAGAAATTCCAAGTTGAAAAGACCATGGGGACATGACAATGTCCCATGGGGTAAAGGCTGTATCTGCCTTTCCCCTGTGGGTGTTACTTCTGAATCTCTCTCTCTCCCTCTTCCTTTTGCTCCCTCTCTCCCTCCTTTTCTCCCTGTAATGACTTATTCAGTAAGATTGTTGCTGAGGAGATAGAAGAATCTGGAAGGTATCCCAACCTGGAATCAAACAAGGAAACTTACTATTTACAGTAATGTTAGGGGTTGGCCATTAGGTGTGTGGAACAGCCTCCTTCCTTTTTTTCTTGCCTTCCATCACTTGTTCATTCCTTCATTGGCTTGTTCTACAAACATTCCTTCATTGTTAGGCATGTAGGTACAAATATGAATAAGAAATTGTCCCTACTGCAAAGAGCTCTAGTCAAGTAAGAAGGAGCAGGCATAGGAGGGAGGGGCAATAATGAGGCTAAAGGGTGACAGAGACCAGACTCAAAGGGTCTCAGGTGCTGCACTAAGAAGCTTGCACTCAATCCTATATCCCAGTATTTCCTGGACCTGGGTATGGAAAAGTGTATGGATCAATATTAAAAGAAAAAGATTACTAAATATTCTTAGTATTGACAAGGTATTTTTAGTACAGCATTATTTACACTAGATCTTAGTCAAAAGACAAGAAGTGATCACATTATTTAAATATATACAAACATAAACCAGGTATAACTTCTCAGTGTTTATAACCCTTATATAGGGTGTCCCAAAATTCACACAAGATTTGCAATTCGATTCAATTGCAAATCTTGCGTGAATTTTGGGACACCCTATTCAATAATAAAATCAAAAAATTCACAAAGTAAAACCCAATACAATGCAAATCAACAAAATTTGTTTAATTCAATGGATGTTGTTTAACTGAAACAAAATGGCTAATGGCATGTGAATATGGCACTCACTAAAATCATGTGCATTATTTTAAATTCAGCATGCTTAGGTGACCATGTGCTAAATAACACCTCAACTCTCCCATCCCTCTTTCTCGTCAAACTAGCATGACTGCCATTGAAAGACACTGTGATGATGTCACATGGCTGGTACTCTCCCTCATCTATGTGTCAAGTTTATCTCTATTCTTGTCTCAATAAAACTAGGGCTACTTGGCTCCAGGTTGCAAATGGTCATTAAATGACCTAAAAGATGTATCTATTTAAATTTTTTAAAATGTCCAACAGATTCCCATCAAACCCAATAGTACATTACTGAAGACCATAGCCTGAAGTTTGAGGAAATGTTACATAAGTGCTTGGGGCCTACCACTGACAGATTTTGAGCAAGGAAGTAACATGATCAGATTTCCATCTTGGAGCAATTACGCCAGGGGCAGCAAGAATGGTACATTAGAGAAGAGAGAAACTAGGAGTGAGAAGGTCCTTGGGAGACAACTATGATAATTTAGATGAATGATGATGAATGAGCTAGGAAAGACAGGAAGGATGAGTGAGGAGGTATAAAAGAAGAGACCAGAAATGTCTGTAAACGGCAGAACCTATAGAACTCAGGGACCTATTAAATGTGACAGGTGAAGGAGAAGGGGCGTTTCTAGATTAGGTGACACTGTTAAGCCTGAGGCGAACAAAGAAAGGTGAGTTTAGTTTCAGACATGGCCGCTTTGGGGAGGCTGTGAATTATTGGGATGAAGACAGTCAAATACAATAGGTTAGAGCATCTAAAGGGGAAAAGCTCCTAGGTGAGGCTGGCATGCTAGGATGGCTACGTGCTCACCAGCTTGCAACCTGTAACTTTTACATCCAAGAAAGTCTCAGTGCCTGCTCTCCCCACTCCCAAATAAAATGTGTTTCCTGCCTCCTAATCGCTACCCAAAGTCCCCCCGAAAAATGATCATAGCTTCAGTAACCGAACTTAATACTCTGCTACTGAAAACACCGGAGACCGCCGCCGCAAACAACCATTTCAAAAATACAACTAAAAGACGGAACGGACATCACCCAGAACCACAGGAAGGCTGGCTGAAGAGAGACTCTACAACTAGAAGGAAAGAGAACAGCAAACCGAGGCTCAGAGGAGGCGCAGTGTGGAAAATACAAAGGTACCAAGGTGCGCGCGAAAGCGGGCTGGTGGCTGAGGGCGCGGTTGTCGTTTTCGGTCGGGAGTGAGTCTCAGACTCTGGGCTCCAGATCCGGGCGAGTCTCTAGGGACCCAGACTCAAACGGGAGAAGCGGGATTATCCAGCATCAGTTGGAACCTGAGGGCAGCTTTCTCTCCGAGGTTTGCAGCGGCTGCCGGGGTTCTGAGAAGCAGAGCCTCTGGGAACGGGACTGAGAGCGGCCATAACTGCTCCCTCCGCCCGCCCTGTTGATCCCGCCCCGCCCAAACCCTGTGCACAGCCATTTGCCAATCGCCTCAGGCAAAGGCTGGATTAGCGCCTCCCCAGAAGACAGACGTTTTCCACACAGCTGATTCCTACAGCCAGTCGGCCTGGTGGTCAAATCCCTCTAGTGTTAACTACAACAATTAAGGCTAGGCTAGAACAAGACTGCGCACAAAGACCACAAGGGGGTGCACCAAGAAAGCATAAAAGATGCGGAGACAAAAAAACATGACAGAAATGGAGGACATGGAGCTAAGAATCGCAATTTTGAGGGCTTGCTATAAACTTGAGCAGAGCCTCACGAAAACTAATGAGACCCTCGATGCTACGATAAAGAAATTAGAAAGTAAGCATACACGGACTGAAATAAAGAATATTATACCCAATAGCAGACCAGAGGAGCACAAGAATCAAACCAAAGATTTGACAAAAAACACCCAACTGGAAAAGCAAAATGAAAAAAGAATCCAAAAGTGTGAAGATAGTGTAAGGAGCCTCTGGGACAGCTTCAAGCGCACTAATATCAGAATAATAGGGGTGCCAGAAGATGAGAGACAGCAAGATATTGAAAACCTATTTGAAGAAATAATGGCAGAAAACTTCCCCCACCTGGTGAAAGAAATGGACTTAACAGGTCCAAGAAGCGCAGAGAACCCCAAACAAAAGGAATCCAAAGAGGACCACACCAAGACACATCATCATTAAAATGCCAAGAGCAAAAGACAAAGAGAGAATCTTAAAAGCAGCAAGAGAAAGAGACTCAATTACCTACAAGGGAATACCCATACGACTGTCAGCTGATTTCTCAACAGAAACTTTGCAGGCCAGAAGGGAATGGCAAGAAATATTCAAAGTACTGAATACCAAGAACCTACAACCAAGATTACTTTATCCAGCAAAGCTATCATTCAGAATTGAAGGTCAGATAAAGAGCTTCACAGATAAGGAAAAGCTAAAGGACTTCATCACCACTAAACCAGTATTATACGAAATGCTGAAAGGTTTCCTTTAAGAAGAGGAAGAAGAAAAAGGTAAAGATACAAATTGTGAACAACAAACATGCATCTATCAACAAGTGAATCTAAGAATCAAGTGAATAAATAATCTGATGTACAGAATGAACTGGTGATTACAATGAATCAGGGACATAGAAGGGGAATGGACTGACTATTCTTGGGGGGGGGGAAGGGGAATGGGAGATGCGGGAAGAGACTGGACAAAAATCGTGCACCTATGGATGAGGACAGTGGGTGGGGAGTGACGGCGGAGGGTGGGGCGGGAACTGGGAGAAGGGGAGTTATGGGGAAAAAAGAGGAACAAATGTAATCAGAACAATAAAGATTTAATTAAAAAAAATACTCTGCTACTATTAATACTCAGATACTATTTAAAGAACAAAATATGAGAAGACTGACATTTACCCTGTGATTGATGGCCTGGACCCTGGGATGCTGTAGTGGACAGAACATGGAACTTGCAATCACTCAGACAATGGCTCCAATCGCTGCTCCATCACTTACTACTTATGAAATCTCGGCAAGACACTAAAATTCTCTCTCTTCCTTTCTGTAAACTGGGGTTTAAAACCTTATATCAAAAGCTAGTTAGGAGTGTTAAATAAAATGTGTTAGACTAACTAGCAAGTGCCTACAGCATCTTGGTCAATGAATCATTCCCACTCTCCTCGTATAATGTCTAAGCACATGGACAAGACCAGACTTCCTGGGCTCAAACCATGCTCTACTACGTTCTGATGGTATGACCTTGGGCACATAACTGATCTCCCTGTGACATAGAGAAATAATGAGACTCTCTAGTGCATAGAGTTATTGTGGTAACTCATGTGTCAAAGAAGGTAAAACTCTTAGTATCATAGATCTTGCACATAGTATGCACATTTAAGTATAAGCTGTTATCATCACCATCATTACTCCTTCCTCTCTTCCAATGACTAAGCTTGAGATTCTTAGTCATAATTTTGATGAAAGAAGAGAAAGAAACAGTGAAGGCACTGTTGGGTGTGAAGCCCCAAGGGAAGAGGAACAAAAGGAAGGTCGACAGCCCCAAAGGCATTCTTTGCTTATTTCTCAATTTGTCCAAGACAAGCCAGGCTCTGCCATGCCCCAGGGAGGGAGATATAGAGTGACTCAAGTCCAAAGCCCTATGATGAAATGGATAGATTGTCATCAAGCAGACAGTCATCCAGATGTAGGTACTATAAGTTCTTATGAGCTGTAACAACAGTCATGGTTTTCGATGAACTTTATTTTTCATTTATCAGTGGTTAAATGCCACAATTATGTTTAGCTCAAACTTGGAAGAGAGGGAATACTAAGCAGCCCAAGTGCCCATTAATAGATGAGTGGATAAAAAGGCTGTGGTACATTTACACAATTGAATACTACTAGGCCATGAAAAGGAAGGAAATTTTACCTTTGCGACAGCACGGATGGACCTGGAGAGTATCATGCTAAGTAAACTAAGCCAGTCAGAGAAAAACAAGTACCATGTGATTTCACTTATATGTGGAACCTAATGATCAAATAAACTAACAAAGTAGAGACAGACTCATGGATATAGAGAACAGACTAACAGATGTCAGAGGGGAGATGGTTGCGGGGCTGGGTGAGGGTGAAGGGAATAAGCAAAGAAAAAAAAAAGACTAAGACTCGGGGACATAGACAACAGTATGATCATTGCCAGAGAGAAGGGGGTGGTAGAATAAGGTAAAGGGAGGATAAATGGTGATGGAAGGAGACTTGACTTGGGGTGGTGAACACACAATACAATATACAGATGATGTATTATAGAATTGTATACTTGAAACCTGTGTAATGTGTTAACCAATGTCACCCCAATAAATTCAATTTAAAAATAATAGTAAAATAAAAGAAACCAAAAAAATATTACTATATAGCAAAAAAAAAACAAAACAAAAAACAACAACACAAACATACACACACAAAGAGCTTCAAACCAACTTGCATTTCTCCAGGGCTAAATCCAGAGAGGTTAGAGCTAGAAGAACGAAGTCAGAAGCATGAACCAATGAGCAAACATGGATTCTTTGGGTATATTCAGCATTATCATGTCGAGTTCCTGACCCTAATCAACGAAGGTCATGGACAAACTAGTCCTTTTAAAAATGTTATGAACGAAACTGCTGTGCATTTTTCTCTCTGAACTCTCTCACTCGGAATACAAATGCAGCCTGGCTCTTCCTAGCTTTTCCTCACAGCAACTTTTGGCCTGAACAACTAGCCCAGTTCTTGGTGATTTGCTGCCTCCATCAGGATCAGGAAAGAATATTTTTTAATACATTTCAATTTGTTTAATCCTGAGAGGTTGCAATGACTTCTGGTCAAAATGGAGCAGAGGAGTCTATTGGAGATGGACACATTATTTACTGGGGTACAAATTTTAATTAAACCTTTCCAAAATAAAAAAAAGAGATCTAGGAGTAACAAAGGAAAAGCTCTATCTTTGGTATGAGGCAGATATTAGATCCGGTTCCAGGTCTTCCACTTGCACTGTGTGATTCGGAGCAAATCGCTAACCCCGAGCTCATTGGCTTCAGCTGTAAAATGATGACAGCACTACCGCATGGGGTAGTTATAAAACCCATCATCATCTGTCCATAACTCTTGCCTTAGTTCCAGCCACTTCCTTTGGCACAGTCCTCTCTAGTCATATCAGGCCACTCAAATCTCCCTTTTGCCTCTGGCTCTTACTCAAGTCAAGATTCATCTGCCTGAAGCAATTCCCTCACCCATCCCCATTCTCCAGGCTGACACTGACTCATCCTAAGGGGCCTCCCTACAGATGCCACTTTCCTCAGGGAGAATTCCCACAGTTAAAGTCTAGGTTGTGGGCCCTCATACAGCCCAGAGCTCCTGTGCAGATCCCATTAATGCTCTCACCACACCACCATGTGGATTTACCAAATCAGCCCTGGCCTGTGGCACGGTATCTCCAGGTCCTAGCAGCCGTGGGCAAACTACGGCCCGCTGGCCAGATCCGGCCCGTTTGAAATGAATAAAACTAAAAAAAAAAAAGACCGTACCCTTTTATGTAATGATGTTTACTTTGAATTTATATTAGTTCACACAAACACTCCATCCATGCTTTTGTTCCGGCCCTCCGGTCCAGGTTAAGAACCCATTGTGGCCCTCGAGTCAAAAAGTTTGCCCACCCCTGGCTAGTGCAAGGTCAGACACATATGAAGCATGGAATACATACAGGGTGGGGCAAAAATAGACTCACAGTTGTTCATTTAGAAAATAGTATAATAATTAATAGAAAATAAAACATGAATAAACTCTGCTTGTGTACTCACAACTGTAAACCCACTTTTGCCCCGCCCTGTATTTGTAACATAAATGAAGACTGGTAAATGTTGAGCTGTTGTTATTTGCCTGCTCCTCGGATGAAAGTTACTGCATGAGAAGTGAGACATACCAGAGCATTCTCCAGGATATTTTCCCAAGTTGCTGTGCCAACACTTGCAGTTGTCCTCATGGCCACACCACCTCCCTTTAGCCGACACCTTTTCCTTGAAGCTGAGGCCACTGGCTTTTCTACTGAGCACCATCTGCCACTCACCTATATCACTCCAGACAGGATCCCAAACAAAGCTTGATGCCCGACCTCCTCCTGCCCTCACTGATCCAGCAGCCCCTCAATCCTGTTCCTGCCAAATCTCATTCAGTGGGTTACTCAAGATTCACTCTGCCTTGCTGTCTTCGAAATCATGTGACCAAGTCATACTGGTCTTTACTGAAGAAAGCTCTAATCCAAGTATCCTTTCCTCTTCCTCCCTTCATACAGGTCAGATTTTCTAAGAACATGGAAGGGGAAATTCATTTCACATCACTTCTCTACTTAGAACTAGCTCCTGAGCATCTTGTTCTCCCTCTCACTCTGCCATGGGCTCCTTCCCCTCACCTTTGGTCACCATCGGGAACTCCCGGACAGTCCCCTTCAATGGGCACTTCACCTGTCCTGTGTGCTCAGACAAGAGGTTGATGGGGAACTGACCACACTTCAATCAAGTGTCCGAACCTTTCATTCCACATTGTGTCACCACAAAGGAGTGGAGTGGGCTTGTCTGAACAACTGGGGTAATTCAAGGAACCTACAACACACTTTCCCCTTACAAAACTTAAATCTGGACACTGCTTATGATCCGTCCCATGGCCTAAGGAAGAAATATCAAAAAGGTAGATTTTTCTCATGGAGTTCCCATCATGGGCACAAGACTATTCCCAAAGAGGCTCTCTCTTCTCCAAATTCCTTCTTATTCCCATTCAGTAGAGTCGTGACATCAAACTTTGAAAACCAAACTCACTACCCAAAAGACATGGTCTTAACCTGGAGCCAACACCTTCCCAGTATAAATTTCCCTAAGTCTGGGCAATTCAACCTAAGGAAAGTCAGAAGAGCTTTATGAGGAAGTCACCAACGGGAGACACCCTGAGTCCTCGGGGAAGCCAGGTCCTGGAGTAGAAAAGTGGTGTGGTGACAAACAGGAACTCTGAAGCCAGGGTTTAAACATGGCTCTGATTTTCCCAGCTGTGTGACCTTGGATGTGTTCTGTGGAGAGCAGCTACAGTGTTTGGACAGGTTCAAGCCTCGGACTGAGAGGGCACAGTCCTCCCATTGCCACGTGCAAGTCCCAGCTTCGAGGGCAGAGCCTTCCCAGCACAATTATAGCCAAGAGCTATAGTTGTAAACTTGAACCTATGGTCCAAACACGTGGCCTCACGTGTCTGAGTGATGTGGGCTTGATAGAATTCAGGTGCATGTAGTTGAGTAGGATCGAAACCCACGAGAATGTTGTAAACATCTTGACCACACCCTTACTTTGCCTCGTGGACTCTGGCATAAAATAAAGACACAGCTTGTAGTCTGTGGCGCTGTCTCTCCATCCGGAAGCAGCGTCCCACCCAGACCCAGCTTTTATTCTCTTGTCTTTTCTCCATCCTTCACCACCCCCTCTCAGGGTCACTGAATGTGGCTGAGCTGGCATGGCACATAAGGCGCCCTGGGGCTGAGTATGCCTTGGCCGTGCCAGCTCACCACAGTGTTCCTTAACCTCTCTGAACTTCAGCCCCCTTATCTGTAATATGGTGATAATAACAGTGAGGTTTACAAATAGCAAAATTGTAAGAGTTAAAACATATATAACAGAGCATAGCAAAAAAGTGCAAAATAAATTTTAGCTACAGCTATATATTGTGTCCCACCAATATAGACCTATTACTTTTTATGTTTATCTAGCAAGTAATTGTTGAAGCAGACATACAGACATTCTGAGAAACAAATACAAATTCTCAGAGATAGTACAATCTGGAAATATTTTTCTGAATGACTCATGAGGGAGCCTCAAAGTAAAACCAGCACAGAAAGGTCACTCCTCATGAACTTTGAATTTACAGATTGCCATTGGGTGCAAATGGAACGTTTCCTGTTGTCTGCAATAAAAACAATAAATGGCAAGCACCTCCCTCCCCAATCCTACAGGGACCTGCTCAACACTCACTAAAAGGTGGCCAAACTGACCTTTCGCCTCCAGGCTATGTAAAAGGAGATTGTTTCATGCTGCTAGAAGTCTATAGAGACTAGGAAGGAGCATGAGGGGTGCTTTGGGGGTTCTGATAATATTCTTCTTCTTCATCTGGGTTCTTGAGGCTTGAAATTACCAAAGGGAGCTGTTGAAGGGAATTCCTAAGAATCGAGATCACTTGGCTATTCTCCTGTTGCCACAGGAGAACCTGACATGTGTCCTTGAAGGCTTGAGGACTTCGTTCAACAGAGACCACAGTGTGCCTCAGGCACAGACCATTGGTGAAGGCAGAAGCCGGCCTGAAGCTGCCCGAGAAGGCAGGTGAAGACAGGCAGCAGGAGGAGCGCCTGGTTCTCAGCGTGATGGAGCATGAGTGTCTGAGTCCTCGTGAGCCTATGGACACCATGGAATGTAGGTAGAAACATCTTTAAAAGACCCCACCTTCAAGGGTGGCCAGCCAGATCTCAGCAGTAAGAGGCTTCAAATACAACCGCTGGGATGGGAGTTAGAGTGAAGGGAGAAAGTAAGTGGGTCACTGAAGAGTGTATTACCCATATCAGGAACTGATATTATTATTCTTATATTGTTATTTATTAATTATTGTATTATTTTCCATTGGTACAGAGCAAAAGTCCCAATGCAAAGGACCCACAAATAAACGCACATCATGAAAAAGTGTAACAAAAGGCCCAACCCTTTGGCAGTCGCAGCCAAGAGAGAATCACAAAGAACGCCAAATACATGAAAAGACTATTTGCTCCTCTTTCCAGGTGGCCTCACTCCCCAACCCTGGAGAAACTAAAGTTATCAGAGCAAACTGAGGAGGGGGAGTGAGTTGGAAAGAACAGTGAACAAGACCCTCCTTCCCCATTTAGGGACACCCCCCCCCAGCCAAGGGTTAGACCTAGGCTGTGAAAAGAGGAAAACTTTTTAATTAGATCTGAAGTCAGTTTCTTTATAGACTCTATTGGGTCTTTTAATACTTAAAGAGCCAAAATTATCAAGTAAGACTTTTTTTTTTAACTTGAAAATGGCCAGACTACAGAAGGGGACAGGACAGGGTAAGGAGATGGAGAGCATATGATTTTAAGGTGGTTGCATTAGGGAAAATTCAGCTGTTTCCTGGGTATAGCTGTTGGAATCAATGCATTCGCAATATGTTCATTACCAAAAAAACATGTGCCAAAGCAATACTTCATCAGCCCTGCCCTCTACAAACAGAGGGCTTGGGCTGTTGCTTGTGTGGGCCTGGCACAAACTGATCTGATCCTTCACAGAAAGGTCTTTGTCCTTAAGATTATCTTGAGGACTCTGATCTTTCCTTTCTTTTACCCCTTTTGCCTCCAGTCTGCTGGGCAGAGGAGAGCGTGCCCATCAACCACTCCTTAGTCCATAAAGACCCTAAGGATTGAGATCATGGCTCCTAATGACATCATTACATTCCAAGTCAAAGTCCTGTGGCAATTCCTCTCTAGGAAGAGAAAAGTACATTTCTATTTTTCTAGCCACAGAGACATTGGGTATTTACTGTTGGGTGGGGAAGAAGTGATACATTTGGGGAGGAAAGTAATTTAAGGACCTTTCCCAAGAAATAAAACCTTTCTCTGAAAGGAGCAAATTTAAAGATTTCAAATGACTCCAAGGAGGACTCAAAATGGAATTCCTTTCTCAAAAGGATGAAAAGAAACAACTACAAAAAACCATACCATGCCAGTAAATGGCAAGAACTCAGCAAGGTAGTTAGACATCCCCTTTCCCTCCCTTTTTCCTCTTTCCTACTCTCTTCTCTTGCCCCCAGGACAAACTCAACTCATTTATCCCACCTTGTTATTTGAAAGCAAGTCCCTGGGTCCATACATCTTTCTTTCACAAGGACTCAGGGAAGCAAGCACACATTCCCCGTGGAAACCAGACCAGCCAGGGGGAAATGCTGGCTGTTTCCTTTTGATTTTCCCCTCTCCTGAAAGCTTACAGCCTGGTAGAAATTCTGAATTTTCTCAAAGTAACTGAAAGAAGCACAGCTGGAATTGCAATATCTAAATAAAACTGCTGCTGACCTGCTAATATTAACTAGTCTAAAAATACCAGGAAGCATGTGGTTTTCATTAAGCAACAAAGCAACTATAGTATGACAAGCAGCCTGCCTTCCAAGATAACCCTCATTTACATGATATTATGTTACTCGTGGACTTGGACTCTTGGGTTTAGAGAAAAAACAAGAGTTCCCCAGCAAGAGGTGAAATGAAGATTTAGGCACTCAGCCAAAGGTTTGAGACTACCCAGAAGTGATTTCTGCTCACAGTCACATGGCCTCACTCAGCTCAGTAATCTAGTCACTCGTCATTTATTCCACTCATTTTGGACCTTCTCACACGTGGCTCTTATCACAGGTAATTGCATAGAAGATCAGGGTGGAGACTTTTTCTTGATCAAAACCACATCCCACAGAGCACCTTCTCTGTGGCCTTCAGCATTGCTGGGGCTCGCGGTCAGCAGTACCAGAGAGCTGGATGCTGGTTGGCTGGAAAGAGCACAGACCCTGGCATCCTAGTGCGGAGTTTCACAAACATAGCTTCTGCTTCTAATACCGTTTAAACTTGGGCAAGTTCTTCAGTCCTCCAAGCCTCAGTTTGCTAATCTAGAAAAGGGCATTAGTATGAAAAAGGGTTCCTGCTCTTGTGTTCAGAGCTAACCTGCTCACAACATGCCAAGGACTCCACTTCATGCTCTTACGTGTACTATTTTATGTAATATCTACAATAATCTGATGAGGAAAGTACTAATCGTATCCTCACTTACAGATGAGGATATTGAGGGTCAAAGAAGTTAAGTAACTTGTCAAAGTTGCACCGTGAGTAAGTGGCTAAGCTGGGACTCGAACCCAGGTCTGACTCATGTCAGGGCCTGTGTTCTCACCTGTAGAGTTTAAAGTCAACACTAACATGACTATAACATGCAAAGAACAAATTGATAAAAGGCAAGGACTGTGGGTTCCACCAGTTCCTTCCTGGCCCTTCTCTGAACCTTAGTTTTCTCATCTGGAAAACGGGAATCCTAACAGGACCTATCTGATAGTATGGCTGTAAGGATAAATGACCTAATATGTGTCTAGCCTATGTAATAATTCCCAGCACACAGAGGTAATTCTGCTACGTTTACTCTCTTCATTGTGATAAAACAGCTGACAAACAGGTGATGAATAAAGTGGGAGCTGGAATAGAGAGAGAAAAAGCATGGGAGGCACCGAATGACTTCTCTGTGGCACTTATAGAACCCTCATGAGAAACTTGCACAGAGGACTAGGAATAATTTCAAGGATGCTGAGTTCCTATTTATGCAGATGGAAGGATCTCAGAGACATTAAAATTTATATCCATAGCTGGTAAAACCTGGAGACAGCTGGATAAGAAATGTAATGCTGAACAGATGTATACCTTAAGTATGGCCCCATGGTGGTGAGCTGTAGAGTCAGGCTAGAGCAATCCACTGGTGACCTGATCCAAACTCGTGCACCCTGGAGGGACCCCTTCCATCTGATGGCATCATTACATGAAGCCGTATGGTGATCATGAGACTTCCAGATCAGTTGGTGCCTCATGATAGAGCTGACATGCCCTGCATACACCTCCATAAAATCATTCTGGGATCAAGCCCATTTTGGAAGACCAAACATGTACCTAGTTGGAGCTTCCATGGTGATAGGCCTCTATACCAAATAGGTCTGGGAACTTCTTAGCAAACTGTACAGACAAGAAAAAGACATGCTCTCATAAATGTGATCTGAGGCAGGATGAAATGATCAGGTAGAAAATGCAAACTGCTTTTCAATGATATATGGAATTTCTGTTAACATTACAGCTGTGGAGACTGACCAGCTTGCTCCCTGCGTCGGGTCCAAAGGAAGAGCTTTGTGGTCTCAAGATATAACAGGGGCACCAAGAACGAACCAGTAGGCTGCACAGCCAGAGACAACTTCGTCTTGTACTCTGTTCCTAGATTTGGTTTCCAGGTGTGAATTTCTGGTTATAACAAAAATGATAAGCAAGCATTTCACCTCGTTCCAAACTCCTCACTTTATTGCACATATCAGATGTAGCCTCAGGTATATTATCTTAATTTTAGTATACATCAGCAGCTAAATCACAGTGTCCTGGAAATAAAGGCTTATCTTACAAAAAAAGAAAAATCTAAAGAAGAGAATGATAAGGTTGCTTATGAGAAAAGATCGCTTCCTCAGGAGGCAATATGCAAAAATTACCAGCTAGGATGGAAAAAAACATGAATTTAAAATCTGTTCATATTGAGTCTAATGTCTCCTTATTCAGTGATTTTCAAAATCTAGCCTTATTTTGACAATATTATAAAAGTAATGCTGATAAGCAAGTTCCTGAACTCTGGATATGACATAATATAGCAAGGAAATAACATTTTATTTTAAAATCTGTTGATGAAATTTGTCTTAAGAAGGAAGTGTCTTTTGCTTAGCAAAATGCCTTGAATAGCCGTTTGGTTGTGAAAAAGTAGGCTCTGAGATATTATTCAGAAGGAAGAGCAGTAAGCCAGAGGAAAGTACATTCCTCTGCATAATAGTACAAGGAAAACAGTAAGTTCCCAGGGGCAGACTGAGGCAGTAGGGACAGGATAAGTTGGTAGAAGAAATAGGGAGGTAAAGACAGAAGGCTGGAAGGAGATGGTCCAGAGAAACATAATCTGGAGGCCCAGAGAAGAGAACGCGAGAGAAATTCTCACATTGGTGGGAGGAGCTGAGCTGCAGGATATCTCAATTTCAGAATCAATGGAGACATCATATTTAGTTTTGAAGAATTTGCTGTGCTTTGCAGCAATGCAGTCCCTCTGTTTTCTCAAACCATTTGTTAAAATGGACTATATGCAAATGCTTTCTGTAAGTGGCATCAAAGGAAAAAGTGACTGTGTTCAAGTCTGAGAAAAGAAAAACTACAGGAGGCCAGATAGAAGTGAGATTGAGGATTTAATAGAAGAGTTACCCCATCCCACCCCTGCCCCTGAGAATTTCCAAAGTGAATGGATAGAAAGATGTGTTGGGTTTCCCTGTCTGTGTGTGTGAGAGGGTCTCAAGCTGTTTTTATTGGATTACTAATGGTTGGGGTGATGATCAACAAGGCTGGCAGAATTGGGGAACACCCAGGGAGAAGGCATCTGGATTATATTAAATAAGTGTCATCTCCCCTTTTGCGAAAATCTCTCTCATTAAAGAAAGATTAGGCAGCATCGCTACCTTTTCTGCAGCAGGTGCCATTACCAAAATATTCTAATAATCATTAGAAAAGCAGCTGGTGAAATTCACATGTAGCCTGAACAACTGGAAAAACAGTTCTATCTCAAAAGCGATTACTCAGGATACAGCTGCCAGGGCATGATTTCTTTCTTTATGTACAGAGGACATTTTCCCATGAGCTTTAGGAGTGGCAGTGAATCTGCAGGCCTGGAAGTCAGTGTGATTTTGACGAGGACGTGATTTTTAGTGAGGGAGCCACGTTCACCTCATGTTCACCTTTTACTCTGAAAGTGATGCCCTTTGAAGTCTGGATTTTAAAGATTCTGGGAGCGCTGCTTGAGATACCCGGCTGCAGACCCTAAATTGCTGAGAGAGGATGTTTGCTCTCTTAGGACTTCCACACGTGCAATGGCAGGATGACCACAGAAAGTCCCACAGTAACAGCGTGTAAACTGTTCGACCACAGTCTCTGACAGACAGTTGTAATGAATTGCTTTTAAACATCCACCTCACTGCCTTCCGCCTCAGGTCCTGCCAGGAGTCTTTCCTTGTAATCTGCTTGTGCTTCCTCCTGTCTCCTGAGCTGCTCCTGCAAAGGCCAACGGTGACCAGCTAAGTGAGCCTGGGTCACCTCTCTCTGAGCCCCATCCCACCTGGCCTCCATGTGTGGCCTCTGGGAGTTCACAGGTGAGCAGATGAGGGAACACTCTGACACTGGGCTGAGCCAACCCAGAGGTGAGGCAATGGAGTCCTGGGGACTGTCAGGGCTCTGAGGGTCTCTCATAATCATTTTTAGTTATTACCATGGACAAGGACACTCTCCTTTGACCAAACCTGAGTCAGACTACTCTGAGTCCCCTCTCTGACCGGGCCTTTTTCTTCTTAGAAAGAATCCTGCTGCATCAGTTTAGCAAAAATCTCCCACCCTCTGTATCTATCTGATCAAATTTCTCATACCTCACCCTCCGTATCTGATCACCCTGGCCTGCCTTCAGCAAGAATACTATCATGGGTTTAGCCCGCCTCCCCCTAGCCTTGCTATTTCTCAATAATTTCCCATCCACCGACCTCCACCCTGCTCCTCCGCTATAAACATCCACTTTTCCTTGTGTGTGGCATGGAGCTCCATCTCCCCTCCTCAAAGCCCCCACTGCCGTAGTGTGTCTTGAATGAAGCCTTCCTTTCAGTCTATGATGAGCGTCTGAATCATTTTCCTTTAACACCACCCAGTGAGGCTGACTCCACAGCACACTTCTGGAAAAGCTGCCTCCGCTCTCCTGCTCAGACCTCCAAGGACTCAGAACTCTACATCCACCCTCTCTAAATTTTCCCTCTAAATCTCTGTTCCAGGCATTGCTGCCTCTTCTCGGACTATGTGACCACTGTTATCTCTGGTCTTCTAACCATTACACACACACACACCCTTCCTCCACACAATGCCTCAGTAACCTCAACACAGCTCTGACCTTATTCCCTGGATGTCAATCCTTCAGCATCTCTCAATATACTTTAAGATGTAACGTTATTTCTAATTCTGCAAACATTTGTTGTCTCCTTGCCCCAAAAAAAACCATTGCTGTTTCACACTCCTGGCCTATGCTTCCCCTGCCAGGACAATCCGTTGTTCTCCCTCGCCCTTCTAAAGGGAACTGTGAGGGCTCCATGGTGTGACCAGCATTTCTCCAGGCAGCCTTCCCTAACCCTCCCCAGTGTGAAATGGGGGTTCCTCTTTGTGCTTCGCATTCATCCCATAGAAATTACAATTGAGCAAGGCCCATCTGGAAATAGGAGAACAGGGAGGGTTTGGTGGATGTGGCTTCTTAGTATCCCCATAACTCACAGGAGACTCAGCCAGATTGGTGGCATTGGTATTTACCTATCCAGAGAAAGATCCCACAAAATTAGGGGGAGTCTCCAGTGGGGCCCTACCAAGCTTCCTATACCCCAACCACATCATTCCCCAAATCCAGCATAATTAACTTGTGTGGCTTGGAAAACAGTCTGTAACAAACCATGCCTCCTGCTGCGACACCCTGGTTCTCACGGCACACCAGCACCATCTTGCTGCCGCGTAGTGGTGGTCACTGTGTAGGTGGGAGTGTCTGTTTACCTCCACTCTCACAGGAGCTGGGGGGCCTGAAACCGCAGGCCAGCCAGGGCTGTGGCAGTGCGCCTGGGCTCCTCACTGATCTGCTGTGCGCGATACGGTTATCTATGACAGCATTTAGTCCTAGTGGCCTGGGAGTTGCATTTCTTGCATTTCCCATCAGTCAAGCTGTAAATTCCTTGAGAGCAGAGGTCATGTCTCCTTTAACTTTGTCACTCAAGGAATTTCGCCTGATAAGCAGTCAATAAAATTTTGGTGAAGAAATGAGTGAAACTGAACTATGACTTCCATGAGGATAGGGTCCATGCTTTTGCATCTTCCTAGCACTGAACGCGACGCCAAAATTTAATGGGCCAGATGTTCCCAATTAGAGATCTAAAAGATAAGGGCATATGTGTTTTTAATGTGTGATATTTAGGATATACTTACAATATCTACAACACTGCAAAAATCCTAACAGAAACTCTAACATTATACGCAAGACTGCCATTCATAGCAGGAATTGTATCAGTTCAGTAGAAATGACAAACTGTTCTGATTGATTGCTTTTCATGTATTGAATTATTCTATATAGTAAAAACAAATCTCAATTATTTTAGTAAGCAAAATCTTTCACACAGAAAAGAAATAAAAGGTGTTCTTGGTGCTAAATGGTTTGAGAGCCAGTGCAGTGCAACTCAATTTTGAAGAGTTAAATCTCACGAATATAAAAATTGTGTTCAGAATAGCTGTGTCCTTAGTTATATAGGCTTGGCCTACCCCAGGTGGATGGAAAAGAATCAGAGGCTGAGTAAGTAACTTTCAGTTGCTCCATATGGATTTGGTGTTGGCAGAAAATCAGGAACAAAGAGAAGTTTTCATTCATTCACAGTTGATACCAGGAGACCATTTACTGGCCTCGTGAGATCCTCCCTGGAATAGTACCAACGTGGAGGGTAAATGAAACCTATTTCTTCCCTTCCTGATTGCTGGACCAGAAATTTCTACATGTGTTGTTGTATTAGTCGGGATCCTTTCAGTTTCAAGTGATAAATATACAACTCAGGTTAATTTGAGCCAAATGACAATTAATTGTTTCTCACAATTCAGAAGTCAAGATGGAGTCGATTTTGAGTTCAGGTATGGCTGGATCAAGGACATCAGATAATGTCATTAAAATGCAACTGCTCCATCTCCATTTTCAGGTATGGCTTCCCTCTTCCTTAGGCAAGTTTTCTCCACGTGGCAGCACAGATTATCTCTGCAGCTTCCGACCTAAGAGGCTCTTTGCTCTCACAGTCTGCAGGAGGGGAGACCCGCTTTCTGCCAGCCCCACATCAGTGCCCCTGAAATGACTCTGAATGGCTTGGCTTGAATTAGATGTCACGGGACACCTCGCTACATTGGGGAGAATGGCGTGTGATTGTGCAGTCTGGCTGAAATGCCCAGTGCTCAGAGAAATCACCATGTTAGTGACAGACCACCAGGCGTGGAGAGGAATTTCCCAAGAGAAGGATGCTGGGCAGACAGAAGAGTTGCTAACACACTCAGGGCAACATCTGTGTGCAGTGTCTCCTCAACTACCCCAGACTGCAACCTCCCCACAAATAATATTTCACATATTTTCCCTGAAAAGCCTGATAAATTTCCTCCTGAGTCTAGTTTAAATATAGAACAAAACAAAATGTAAAAGCCTCAAAGACAAAAGTGTTCATGGTTAGATAAGCCATGAGGTTCCAGGCACTGTAATAAGATAAAAGGTTTTGAATGCTCAACTTGTAACAAATGACTTGATCAACCTTGATGCCTTGGTTTCAGCAAATGGTACCTGTTCTTTAAAACAGATTGACCTCTTCAGCTGAGGTGGAGAGTCTAAGACAGGATAATTTAAGAGCTGGAAAAAGGCAAATAACAGCTTTCATCGGGAGACTCAAACAGCATCAGTTTTCTGGATTGGACACCACCCAAGAAAAGCCATTACCCAGCAGTGACATGTGAAAGATCTGCTTTGATTTCATGTGGGAGACTATTTAACAGTGTTGAGACAAAACATGCCAATTCCCATGGGTTGTCTAAAAAATGCCATTATAAGCACAGCCCTGAAAAAAAACAAATCCACTCCCTCTGCAAATGTCACCAAGCTTCTGATGGAAAAATGAATACATTTGCCAGCTTAGAATAAAGAGAAGGCTGGAAGGAGGGGAAAAAGGAAAGAAGGGAAAGAGCATAGGAAGAAGGGAAGGAGGAGAAAAGCATGGACAAAGGAAGGAAAAGAGAGGCTGAGAGAAATGCGACCTTATAGACTATGTCATATTTATGCTGAAAAGTGTAATGGTTAAGAATAGAGGCTTTGCACTGTTCTCAAAACTGCCTGGTACTGGCACAAGAACAGACATATAGATCAGTGGAATAGAATAGAGAGTCCAGAAATTAGCCCGAACCAATATGCTCAATTAATTTTTGACAAAGGAGGCATGAACATACAATGGAGCCAAGATAGTCTCTTCAATAAATGGTGTTGGGAAAACTGGACAGATATATGCAAGAAAATGAAACTAGACCACCAACTTACACCATACACAAGAATAAACTCAAAATGGATAAAGGACTTAAATGTACGACAGGAAACCATAAAAATTCTAGAAGAATACAAAGGCAACAAAATCTCAGACATATGCCAAAACAATTTCTTCACTGATACAGCTCCTAGGGCAGTTGAAACTAAAGAGAAAATGAACAAATGGGACTACATCAAAATAAAAAGCTTCTGCACAGCAAAAGAAACCATCAACAAAACAACAAGAAAACCCACCTCGTGGGAAAACATATTTGCCAACGTCATATCTGATAAGGGCTTAATCTCCAAAATTTATAGGGAACTCATACAACTTAACAAAAAGAAGATAAACAATCCAATCAAAAAATGGGCAAAGGATCTAAATAGACACCTTTCAAAAGAGGACATTCAGAAAGCCAAGAGACATATGAAAACATGCTCAAAGTCACTAATCATCCGAGAGATGCAAATCAAAACAACAATGAGGTACCATCTCACACCTGTCAGAATGGCCATCATCAACAAATCAACAAACGACAAGTGCTGGAGAGGATGTGGAGAAAAAGGAACACTTGTGCACTGCTGGTGGGAATGCACACTGGTGCAGCCACTATGGAAGGCAGTATGGAGGTTCCTCAAAAAATTGGAAATGGAACTCCCATTTGACCCTGTGATCCCACTTCTAGGAATATTTCCCAAGAAACCAGAAACACCAATCAGAAAGGATATATGCACCCAGATGTTCATAGCAGCACAATTCACCATAGCTAAGATCTGGAAACAGCCTAAGTGCCCATCAGTAGATGAATGGATTAGAAAAGTGTGGTACATCTACACGATGGAATACTATGCTGCTATTAAAAAGAAAGAACTCTTACCATTTGCAACAGCATGGAAAGAACTGGAGAGCATTATGCTAAGTGAAACAAGCCAGTCAATGAAGGAAAAATACCACATGATCTCACTCTTTCATGGATAATTAAGACCATTACAAACTTTTGAACAATAATAAATACAGTGGCAGAGCTGCCTCAAACCGATTGTCGAACTGCAGTGGGAAGGCCAGGGAGGGTTGGGGGACAGGAGGGAGGGGAATAAGAGATCAACCGAAGGACTTGTATGCATCCATATAACCATAACTAATGGACATAAGACACTGGGGGGTAAGGGAGGGCAGGGGCTTGTCAAGGGTGGGGGGGAAAAAAGGACACTTATGTAATACCCTTTGTAATACTTTTAGCGAAAAAAAAAATAAAATAAAATAAAAAATAAAAAATAAAAAAAATTAAAAAAAAAGAATAGAGGCTTTGATCAGACACAGAAAGACAAATACTGCTATGATCTCACATGCGTAATATAAAATAGTCGTACTCATAGAAGCGGAGAGCACAATGGTGGTTGCTAGGGGGTGGGGAACAGGTGGGAGGAATGGGGAGGTGCTGGCCAAAGGGTAAGAAGTTTTAGTTTTGCATGATAGATAAATTCTGGAGATCTACTCCAGAGCAGAGTGCCTATAGCCCACAATACCGTATTGTATACTTAAAAGTTGCTAAGAGGGTAAATCCTATGTTAAGTGTTCTTACTACAATAATAATAATGGTGGTAGTAATAATAAAGGGCAGGAGGGAAGTTTGGGAGGTGATGGATATGTTCACGGCCTTGAAAGTGAGGATGGTTTTATGTGTCTATACTTATCCCCAGACTCATCAAGTTGTACATATCACATATGTATAATTTTTTATATATCAATCAAACCTCAATAAAGTGGTTTAAAAAAACTGATTGCTTAGGGGGTGAAAGCTAAGGAGTTTTGGAGGGGGGTGATGAAAATGTTCTAAATGTGATTTTGTTGATGGTTGTATAACTGTAAATATAATACGAGTCATTGAATTGTACACTTTAAATGGGTGAATTATATAGCATGTGAATTATATATCAATAAAGCTGTTTAAGAAAAAAGATTTAGTTAAAAAAAAATAAAGAACAAAGGCTTTGGAATCAGAGAGCTGTGAGGTCAAAGTCAGGCTCTGTTATTTAATAGTTACCTAAACTTGGTTACCTACCTCCCTAAGTCTCAGATTCTTCATCTGAAAAACAAGGAGAAAAATAGCAATGTTGATGATTTTTAAAGGCAGTCCTCTTGTGGTGTGAGCCAGTGCCACTGAGGGCGGGGGGGTGTAGTAGGTGCTCAGTGAATGAGACCTGGTGCCTGTATAGCCTGTGGCACAGCGTGTCAGAGCTCCATTGAAAACGTTTCCTGTGCAGAGAGGTTATTTAAACTCATCAACCCAAAAATCCCTAGACAGAAATCCTGAATAGGCTATGCCTCTCGATTTCATAGCTGGAATGGCAAACTGTGACTAAAAGCACACTCTTGTTGGACCCTGGAAAGCAGGAAATGGCATCTAAAGGATCTTCAGCATTAATGAGTTCGAGTTTTCGTAGAACACTAGAGGTCCCTCTTGGCACTGAAACTTCCAGCCCTCCTGACGCAGAATCCAGACTGACGATTTTCTGCCTCGGCCCCACTAGATGTCTCTTCAGTGAAGTGTCAAGACAAACAGGGCCCTGGCATCGATTTGGTGTCCGGCAATCATTACACGGAAAGCACACCGTTCCAGATAACCAAACAAGCTGCCCGAACATGCACGTATCCTAGAAGCCACCTTCTGCTGTTACATGTACAGTCCTCTCAGAAGAAGTCTGTTATTTCCCAGACCCATCGCCTGGTATAAGAAGATACTGGGGAGGCAAAGGTGACCATTATGTCATTTTGATTAATTAGGAACCACAGAGGATACTTGGAAGCCACAGGAGAGGTACTCGCCAAGAAATTAAAAATAAGGTTGCTGCCCCAGCCAGTGTGGTTCAATTGGTTGAGCATCGTCCCATGACCTGAAAGGTCACTGGTTCAATTTCCAGTCAGGGCACATACCCAGAATGCGGGTTCCATCCCAGTAGGAGTACGTACAGGAAGCAGCCAATCAATGCTTCCCTTTCACATTGATGTTTTTCTTTCTCTCTGCCTCTCCCTTCCTTTCTCTCTAAAATCAATTTTTAAAGATAAATAAATAAGGTTGCTCTCTCAGTGTTAAACAACCAAATCAATGGAAATGTTAGGAAATATACAGTTACCTTAATGAGATAAAGCCACTCACAGGTCAGAGCAAGACATGGATGTGCGTTGTTGAAGGAATTGATGTATCAAGAGAAAACAATGTTACTTTTGGCAGCTGGGCAGCCCAGGAAAGCTGGAGAGTGAGAGAGGCGTGTGTGGGTAATAATGCTTCAGGGGAAAGGGCTGCAGGCCCTGGCTCTGTGCAGATAACTCCCCCGTGCGGGACTGGACCATCTCACTAGCAAACCGGAAGTGCCTGCGCAGTCACATCAGCAGGCGCCACCTCATCAACAAGGCTTCTGAATGTCACTTGAATTCCTGTGTCCATCTGCCAACAAGGAGAGAAAATGCTGCTCAAGCCACATGGGAGAGAGTTCTATTCCCTGTAACAGGTCCATTTCTCATTCTGAGCTTCATGTCTCACATCCTGGCACTTTCTTCAATCTCCTCTGAATTTGGTAGCATTGAGTTAGCTTCCCCCAAACTCCTGAACTCTAGAGCATCCACTCTGAGGCTGAGAGTCACATCCTAGCTTGAGGTACAGTCACCAAACCAATCCTGTCTGTAAGATATTTCCATGGGCTGTGATCTTGCTCCTGGATATACCTCCTGGAAATACATGACTTCCATACTTTGGTTTCCAACATATACAGAGTCCTAAATCTTGTCTTGTTGTCAAAGCTCATTGTTTTTTCAGTGTAAATAAAACCTGTGCATTGTTGAGAGCAGGCCCTCCATGACCATGTTGACTGAGGAATTTTCCTGGAGAAAAATACTCATGTATTCTTTGGACCTTCTTTCATATTAACAGAGGATAACTCTAATGAACTCTTAGCTAACACCAATAGTTTAATAGCAATGGTCAGGATAACCATTCATTCATTCATTCATTCACTCATTCAAAAATGTATTCATTCATTCAGCAAATATTGAGTGAGCATTTGCTACAGTCAGATGCTGTCCCGAACCCAGGGATGTGGCAATGAGTTAACCCAAAACTCTGCCCTCGAAGAGCTATTATTTATGGTTATATGCATAGTAGAGGCCCGGTGCACAAAATTCGTGCACGGGATGGGGGGGTGTCCCTCAGCCCGGCCTGCACCCTCTCTAATCTGGGACCCCTCTGGGGATGTCCAACTGCCCTGCGGGATCAGGCCTAAACCAGCAGTCGGACATCCCTCTCACAATCCAGGACCGCTGGCTCCTAAGCACTCGCCTGCCTGCCTGGTTGCCCCTAACCGCTTCTGCCTGCCAGCCTGATCGCCCCCTAACCGCTCCCCTGCCGGCCTGATTGACGCCTACCTGCTCCCCTGCCGGCCCAATCACCCCCAACTGCCCTCCCCTGCTGGCCTGGTGGCATTTGTGGCGGCCATCTTGTGAAAGTCATCTTGTGATGATGTGAGAGTGCAACGCTACCTAGGCTTTTATTAGTATAGATAACTAATAAACAAACATATGAAGTACAGAATCTATCCCAGCATGCGTGCAGTGAAGAAACCAGTGCAAAGAAGGAGCACCAGAATTGTAGGTGATGGGAGTGGTCAGGTCAAGCTGCACTGAGAAGGTGACGGTTGGATCAGAGCCACATAGTTACCTGGGAAAAGACCGTTCCAGCAAAGGGAACAGCACGTTCAAAAGCCCCGGGGTGAAAGCATGTCTGGAGAGTCCAGTGGGGCTGGAGTGGAGTGGGGGAGAGGGAAAGAGAAGGTAATATCACAGATATAAAGTTGAAAGTGGTAATTTGATCAAGGCACTCATTTGGAAATGTATAACTCTAAATAAAGAGCATGCAAATGATTTCCTTCACTGCACAATCAAGCCTGGGTTTGACACACACAACACACACACACACACACACACACACACACACACACAGAAAGTGTTTTGTTACTACTTTTTAGTGCAACAATTTAGACTATGAACAGCCCACTGAGGGAATGTCTATGTGCAGGTGTATGTCATGGCCTTGTGGTGACAGTCTCTTCTCTATGGCTCCTCCCCTCTCAGTTCCTGGCTTCATATCCCTGGTGTGGCTCTTCCCACATTATCATATAATCACTTGTCCACTGTCTGTCTTTTCCACAAGGATAAATGCTTTAGAGCAAGGACTTCACTCATTTTTGTAACTCTAGCACAAGCTAAAAGCTCATTAATGAAATGCATTTATATTAGGAACTCAATAATTGCCTTCTCACTTAAATTGAACTCAATGGTTATATATTTGGGCAATAGCTGTTCACTTCATTAGGAGCCCTCAATAAATCACATTTTAAAAAGAAATTTTAATCCACAACTAGTTTTGAGAATAAAAGTATAAATAACACAATCAATCACTTCCACAAGTCAACACACATTATTTGAATGTGGTAATAAAATGTAATGGGGATAACTCACTTTGGATCAATGAATTGACCAAAATGTTAAAAACTGAAGAATGCAGAAATAATCTAATTATATTCAGGATAGCTTATTACATTAGCTAGTTCCCTAATTAACTACACATACAAGCGCAACCAAAAGCATTGCCCACAACCTTAGCATCATGACTAAGGACCCAAAACTCATTGGAGTCAGACAGACCTGGATTCTACTTCCAGCTCTATTATTTATTAACTTGATCACTTTGGGCAACTTAAACTCTCGGTCCTCATTTCCTCATCTAGAAAAAGAGGTCATAATGATATCATCCTCATAGGGGTAAGTATAATAAATGATATAATCAATGAAAAGCACCTAGCACAAATTCTGGACAAAGCATTCCACCTGATGTTATCTATTGTAACAGACGGAATAAGCCAGTATTACATGTTTTATCATACTCTCCAACTTTCATTTGCCTTACTTAATTTTCATAACTGCAGCTCTTTCTTTAAAATACTCTGTTATGGAGCACTACTGACTAAAATCTATAGTAACAGATATTTGAGCAGGTTCATATTTCCTTATCTGCTATTTCAAAACAGAAAACTTTATAAATTTGAAAGTTTGTTTTCACAACTTTTTTGATAGTGCAACCTGAGCTGACCTAAATCACTGGCTACAAATCCTCACTAGAACTCCTGAGATAATCTGTTTAGTCTTTATCCCTTTTGCTTATGAATATTCATGGATTTGCTGCAGAAATATTCATGCATTTCATTATGAGGTGCGGCCCCAGATTCTGCCGGGTGTTGCATAACACACGGTGTATGCTTTGTATTGCTTTGCTAAAATCCAAAAGGTCTGAATTCTGAAACACATCTGGCCACCAGGGTTTCAGATAAGAATTGTGAGCCTGCAGACTGGCAGCTCTGAGAAGCAGGTGCTATGCATTGCTTATGTGCTTATTTATATTGACTGTGGCTTCAATGGCCTAAATTCCAGTTTACTTAAAAAGTCAGACATTTGACCTCCTAGCAGCCAACTTCCTCAAAACGCAAGGAGAGAAAATGCCATTCTAGAGAAAGACAGTTTCTTTTAGTATCATCAAATCACAACTATATGGAGTTGACATTCACTGTCGATTTCCTAGGGAACACTGAATTCCAGGAAGGCACCAAATTCTCAACTGCGACAGAAACCACCCTTGTTTTCTGGGCATGATCCCTGACACAGGAAGGCTTCCATGATTTGACATTCCAGGTCAGAGCTACTCAAAGTGTAATCCACCAAACAGTGCCAGTCCACAAGCTGCTCTCAATGAGATAAGTACACAAATCTATACTAATAAAAGGGTAATATGCTAATTAGACCAGACATCTTTCGGACAAAACCACAGTGGCAGGACTGAGGCAGAGGCGGTTAGGGGCAATCAGGCCGACAGGGGAGGGCAGTTAGGGGTGATCTGGCCAGCAGGCGAGCAGTTAGGGGCATCAGGCCAGCAGGCAGAGGCAGTTAGGGCCAATCAGGCAGGCAGGCAAGCGAGCAGTTAGGAGCCAGCACTCCCAGATTGCAAGAGGGATCCCTGCAGGATCGGGCCTAAATCAGCAGTCGGACATCCCCTGAGGGGTTCCGGATTAGAGAGGGTGCAAGCCAGGCTGAGGGACCGCCCCCCGCCCCCCAATGCACGAATTTCATGTACCGGGCCTCTAGTTGAGAAATAAGCAGTTAGAAACCTTTATAGTATTTAATATTACCATGACATCTAAGCACAAGATCAATAGACTAATCTTGTTGAACAGTGTAAAGTCCAGCCAGGTGTTGTCTCAATCACATGGTTAGTTGCCTGTGGCACTAGTTGTAGACAGCACTAGTATCAGGCCGTGACAGGTTGGAGGGGAACCTGGTCCTTCAGCACAGAGAGTTAGAGAAGCACTGGTCTAGGCCACATTGCCATGCTACCCATTCTCACAGCACCAGGCACCTTCCTTTCAAAGCATCTATCACCACTGGTGATTTTACATACATTTTTGTGATTTTGTTTTTCTTATCATCTGTCTCCCACACAGATGCCTAGCTTCATAGGAGCCACCAGGCTTGTTGCTGCTCATTGTTTTGTCCTCCTGGCCTAGCACTGTCCCTGGCACATAGTTGGTGCTCAATAAATGTGTCTAATGAATAAGGGGAAAGGGTGAGCCTTGTTGATTTTAGCTGTCATCTCAATATCATTCTTAGTACTTACTGGGTCACCCGTGGCTTATCTATGAGGGTGGGAGAATGGCAGGGGAGGTGAGAGGGAGGGAAGGGGAAAATGATTCTATTTCATGAACTCCACCAGACCCTTTCAGACTGCATTTCAATGGCATAATGGATGTAAAATGAGAAGTGGACAGTGTTGTTTGAAAGAGTATGAAGGAAGGTTTTGTCTTTGGTAACTGGGATCTATAACCTTCTACTGTCACACCTCCCCGGTGTGCTGTGTGGCATTTATATTTTACTCTAATTAGGCAACAACAGAAAATATTATTGCCCTTAAAGGAACAGAGCTGGGCACATGCCAGTTTTCTGCAGTGCTGTGAGTCCTCACATAGCTCTCCCTCCGCGCCTCTGTTCCCAGCTGTTTTGCTGATAAAATGGAAAGAAACAGAGCTGGTGGCTGGTCTGACTCTGACAGCTTGACTCTAGCAGCTTCTGGACCTCAGTCGGAGCTCAATTTCCTCCCCGGTGGGTTATCAGCATCAAACACCCCTGACTAATCAGCATTTCAAAGGATGCAGATATCCAGCTTAATTTAAGAGGATTATTCCAAAACAATTTTGAGTAGGGCATTTGGACTTGGGGGCCCTAACTGTTAGCTCACACAGGCCTCAGAGGCAGCTGGAATCTTGAACTTTTTCCAGGAAAGAGAAGAAATTTTCAATATAGTGAAAAGAACGATGGATGGCATCCGAGTCTTAGCCCAGCAGTGAGAAAGTACTCATCTTTCTGGGCTCTTCGTTCCTCATTTGTTAAGAAAGAGAATTAACTAGATCACCTCTTCCATGTCTTCTATCTCTGAAAATCTCTGATTAGAATTTCTAAAGCTTCTCTTAGCTCTAAAATTTGGAGACTCATAATGATTCAAATTCTTCTAGGCCAGTGGTTCTCAACCTTCCTAATGCCACGACCCTTTAATATAGTTCCTCATGTTGTGGTGACCCCCAATTTCATTGTTACAAATTGAACATAATTAAAGCATAGTGATTAATCACAAAAACAATATGTAATTCTATGTGTTTTCCAATGGTCTTAGGCGACCCCTGTGAAAGGGTCGTTTGACACCCAAAGGGGTCGCGACTCACAGGTTGAGAACTGCTGTTCTAGGCCACAAGCCTCAAGAATATGAAGGAACCCTGTTCCCTACTCTTTCTTTGATATTGAGAGAGACTGCAAAAGTTAGACTTAGATAAAGGACTTCCCTTTTGCTACTCATTGAGTTTTAACTTTCTTCTGAAAAGTCTACAATACAAGGTTCTACCCCAAGCTTAGTACTGTGAAAATGAATTTGTTTACAAAATCCCATGACCCGGAGATCCAACTCTACTTCCATAAATGGGAAGTGTATATAATACTAATATTATTCCCCAAAACAATATGCCTGGAAAAAAGGTCCAAGGGTCAAATCAGTTTCTGAAATCCTGTACCGATGCCCTCTCGTTGACCTGTCACCTTTAGAGGGCACCTCAGAGCCTGACACGCCTGCACTTTAGGAAAACCTACTGCCTTTCCTGGCTCTAGCATGTCTCAACATTTAACCACTGAAGTCTTTTTTCCCCCTCTAAAACAATTATTAACATTTACCAAACAAGGGCTCCATCAAACATATTTGGGAAATGCTGCTCTAAGCATCATTCACCTGGTACACACAGGTTGTTCCTTGAAAAGGCAAATTCTCCATCCCCACCCCAGACTTAGTGAATCAGAATCTTTGGAGGTAGAGCCCAGAAATAGTTTTCACAGCTCCTCGTGTACTGGAGCTGGTAAGTACCACCTTCTAGGAATTTTAACAATTTGTGATCCCAGGGACTTCCATTTGGTAGACTGAAATTTGCCATGGTGGGAAGTATTTACACCATGAAAATTGGCAAATGCTACATACAGTTCATGGTTTTCTTCCTCCCCCAGATTACTAGTTATTGGACAGTTATATGTACACCACTGCTTCTGGTGGTCCTTATGTACGGTACAGTTTGAGAACCACTGATAATGCGAGTATGCGATATTACAGAAGGTATTATGTGCTAGAACTATGTTAAAATTTTAATTACTAGTTCTACCATGTTTTTAGATATCCCAAGAAAATTGAATTAAATTTAGGTTGGAATTATCTAGGAATAGAAATAACCAAGTAAGCAGAATCGCATCATGATAAGTAAATTTTTGCATTTACAAACTTTTTAAATTGAGATATGTGAAGACCTGACAGATGTTCCTTTATATTGTTTTGGGAAATAAATAATATTAGTACTTATACACTTCCCATTTATGATGTTCTATTGTTTTAGTAATCTGAAAAATTCTAGAGGTATAAAAATATTCAGAGACAATTGTCACTTTTTTCTTAATTTTAAAAACTCCCCTTCACCACCACATTTCAGGCTGAAAGGAAACATCCCCCACACCTGTTCAGCCTCTAGCTGGGCTTCTTTGTCCTCAGGGTGCCTTCGGTGGGGGTTGAAACCGATCCCTCTGGCAGATCAATTACAGGTATGATTTCATGTTTGATAGCAAGCACAGAGCTCAGGGTGATCTCCCTTCATTTCTCTGGCTCAAACAAAGAGCAAAATCCAGCGACAGGACCAGAAAGTGGATTGTGAGACCTGGATGTTTGTGTTTCCATTTAACATGTGTCCTTCTGGTCCCTCTGAAGGTGGACGGCCTCAAGGTGGCTGTCCGACTGAATGTGGATTTGTTTGAACAGCTTACCTGGCATAAACGCACTCCACTGGGTCATATCCCAGGTCGCTAGAATCCAGACCCCCCGCCAAGAAGTACTTCATCATTGTGACTCCAGCAGTTCACTTTGACAGCCAGACACAAGGACAATACCTGCCTCTCCTGTAAGGTGCCAAGTGGTCTATGCTTAAGGACAGAAACCTCTCCTTTTTCTGTGCGAGCCTAAGGCTTCCTGACAGCCCTGAAATAGGGGCAAACGGTGAGCAGAGGAGAGAGGATGGGATCCTGGGTTTATTGAACACTTAGCACTTACCAAGCGTTGCCCAGGCATTTTGTATATTATCTAGGGCAATCTTTACAGCAAGCCTAAGAGATTCTTTGCCCTGTCCATTCTTTTCCTGTTTTTTTTTAAACTAAGGGTCAAAAATTAAATGCCTTTGGGGCCAGCCAGGTAAGATAAATACGTGAAGTGAGTCAGGTGAAACAGTAGAACACAACTAAAAGCAGTGGGGAGACAGAAGGGAATCGCAGGGACCATGACGAAATCTGATTTTCATGGCAAACTTTATATTTTCAAATAAAGACGAATGAGTCAGTTATAAAAACAAACAAGTAACTCTGTGGCCAACATACATGGGCTTGATCTGGCCCCTGGTCTGCTACTGTGCATCACCTGCTTTAGGAACAGCCCAACGATTCCCTCCTGCTTCCCAGAGGCCTAGAATAACAGCTGCAGGATGGGCTGGCTCTAGGCAGTGGTGCCCAACCCCTCACATGTACAGTCTATGCTATAGCTTTGCATATGTATAAGCGTTCAGATCAGTGTGCTGGCCTCTGGAACCCTCCATTTAGCTGAGTTTCCCTTTTTCTTCATCAGTGTTTTCTCAGTGCTCAGCCCAGCTCACTCCCTGGCACTGCCGTCACTCCACAGTCAAGTGGAAACTTCCTGGTTCACCCCTGGCCTTACTAACACCAGCCCCGAAACCTAAAATTGGATCGGAAGGGAGCAGGGGGCATTTCCTGGAGAAAAATGAGGCAATGCCCATTTACAGATGAGGAACCTGAGGTCTAGTTGGGTCAGGCAATGTGACTAGGAAGTAAGATGGATGCATTTTGGACCCAGATGCGTTCCTCCTCCCAAACCTCTTCCTCAGAGAGTCTCCCTTTCCCACTAAAGTGCTCCTGTAGGAGAACTGGGATGTCAAATTTCTACCTTGAAATGTTGCTTTCTATTTTACAATATATTTGTATTTCTTAATAATTTTTTTTCCTTCAGGAGGTAAAAAAGGTGTTTCAGAAAAATTTGCTATATTGTTGTAACTCTTCCCATCCTCCAGCCTCTGGACCACACCCCAGGGGACACATGCACATATCGCATCGTGACATCAGTACCCCCATCCCCTCTACCAGCACCTCCCAGCCTCCCGACCCAGACTGCTACTGACCCCCTGTCCCCTTTGTCAGAAGGGGAACCCCCAACCTGGGGCTCATAAAATTTTTCCCAAGTTCATAAAGTTGAAGGCAGAATGGTCTTTATATAAATTTCCATTATAAAAAAAATCAATCACTAGAATAAGTCATTGATTTTTTTTACCTTAAAACCAAAAAGACAATCAAAAAGCTCCAAATGTGTCGAGTAAGTTCATGTTTACTTGTTAAGATCATATAAGTGAGCTCAAGGCTCCACCACTGAAGGTGCTTTGTCAGCAGACAGGTGAATCCTCTAGTCACCAAGGTGGATTTGGCCTCCTCACAGTTCTCGGTGTATTTATTCTTTGTCACGTATTGTTTCTCTTTTACCCATAGTGGGCCACTGGTTAATGACAAAGAGCATTGAAATTAAAATCAATATGGAGCTGTAATTTTGTGTTATTCTATATTAATTCAGCAAATTCATCATAAGATTATTTTTTATCAAATTTATAGATTATATTCATCTGATCAAAATGTTATATATTACATCAAGATGACTCTAGTGCATTTTTTAAAAAAATCAATGTTAAAATATACAGCAACTTTTACACCAAATTTGACTTTTAATTTAATGGCAAGGAAGACCTTACATATCTGCAATGTGTTATTTATAAATAACAGCCTAAGACTTTCTGTCTTATCAGATAATTAAGGTGGGAGAAACACTCATTTTAAAATTAACCAGTTAATATTTATAGCTCAAATGTTGATTCTGAGCATCAGATTTTAGGGGGAAAAAGTCTATTTCCATGTTGTAATTTAATGATTAATTCTCAAGCAAACATAATTCACTTTAAAATATATTTTAAACATATTTTATCTAATTAAAAGGAAGTGAAATAGCTGTCACTTATCATAGATTGAATATATTAGAATTAAAAATAAAATTTACCTTTATATAATTGAAAATTATGACATTTAAAATTAACTTCAAAATATTTAAAATGCATTTTTTTTAGAAAATTACTTTTTATCATATGCTACACTGAAATTTTTTAAGGGATGTTAAGATTATGAATTAATTTGAAGATGGTTTGGAACTTGGAAACATTTTGCTAATTTTGCTTTCATGTAAATTTATGACGTGGAGCCTATGCTTTTTAAAAGCTTGCTACATTGGAATAAAACCCCAAAGAAATTATTCCCAAATGGTAGACTGTCTAACCCAGTGGTCGGCAAACTCATTAGTCAACAGAGCCAAATATCAACAGTACAACGATTGAAATTTCTTTTGAGAGCCAAATTTTTTAAACTTAAACTATATAGGTAGGTACATTGTTATTAACTTAATTAGGGTACTCCTAAGGCTTAGGAAGAGCCACACTCAAGGGGCCAAAGAGCCTCATGTGGCTCGAGAGCCGCAGTTTGCCGACCAGGGGTTTAACCCCATAACAGAAAAATATTTGAAGGCTGTAAAACCATTTTATCAAATTGTCTTAAGCTAACTAAACAGGTAAATATCTACTTGCCAAGTGACATAGATTATTATATTTTTTAGCATCTTAACCAAAGTTTCAGCTGAGGTTCCCATTTTATAGATATAGTATCCCATATTATAGTTTTGGGTGTTGTCAGTGTAAGTGTACAGAATTTATAAAGGAAATATTTAAAACCAGTTCGTATTATTTATATTCTCATTCAGATTAAAGGAATGCAAGGATGAGGGCTTTATGAAGAGATTTTCCTGTAGAGAACTATTGCCATACTGAGTCTCCAGACCCTGCTCTGCCTTCAAGGCTCCAACCTGAGTATGACAGAAGCCTAGGAACAAGTCATGTGTCCTTCTGCAGTGGAAGACAAGGGATGCATGAAGATTTCCCTTAGACAGACACGGGCAACAGGAGGAAGCCAATGTAGGGTCAGGACTTCCCAGAGAGCTGCAAGGAGCCGAGCAATAAGTTGAAGGGAACCTGGCCGAGTGACTCAGTTGGTTGAGCATCATCCTGTGTACTGAAGGGTTTCCAGTTTGATTCCCAGTCAGGACACATGTCTGGGTTGTGGGCTCAATCCCCAGTTGGGACATGTACAGACAGCAAGCGATCAGTGTTTCTCTCGCACATCGATGTTTCTCTCTCTCTCCCTTCCTCTTTCTAAGCATCTTCTCAGGTAAGGAATAAATACATAAATAATTTTTTTTAAAAGAAGTTTAAGGGAAAAGTTGGATGTCTACTGGTTCTTAAGGGAGTCCAAAATGACTATATAAATTCTAGACAAGGCAGTCAGCAAACTTTTTCTAAAAAGAACCAGAGAGTAAATATGTATTTTAGACTTTGAGGGCTGCAGACTCTGTATCACAACTACTCAACTCACTGGCTATGGCTCAAAAGCAGCCATAAACAGGCCGTAAACAAACGGGTACGGCCATGTTCTACCAAAACTTTATTAACAGGAACAGGTGCCAGCACTGGATGTGGGCCACAGCCACACTTCACCAACGAGCTCTAGACACAGCAGCCCCGAGCAAAGGAGGCGAGCGGAGCAGAGCCCAGCTCTGGAGAAGTCTGTGAAGGGCGCGTCTACTTGAACATCTCACCCGGCCTGCAGAATACAGCGCCAGCTTATCGAGAACCTTCCTCACTGCTCAAGTCTCCTTCTGCCCCCTACTCCTGCCCTGGGAAAGCTAGAAACTGGCCAGCAAGCCGGGGTGGGAGAGAAAAAAGCCAGAGGAGGAGAAATAACGAAGCAGAAGCAACCACTCTTTCCTCCCAGCAGGCTTCCAGCCTAAGAAGACAAAACTGGGGGAGGAGAGAATGTTTGACATGAAGTCCAGTTCAGAAATCCTGAGCTGAACACACTCTGTTTCTGCACTGAGACTGTATTTTCAGCTTAAAATGACACTGGATAGACCTGTTTATTACCTAAGAGTCAGTAGAAAAGTGACGGGGCCGAGGAAGAAAAAATAAAATTATATGTCAATTAAATCACACTTGCTTTTTCAAAAGACTACTGGTGATATACACAATTGCAGTCAAGCATTTTCCTTCCTTATCTGAAGACCCAGCTATACTGGAAAAACAAAGAGTGATGTCATCCATCTCAATCATGTTTTGCAAAGTCTTCACACAAGAAGCTCACCAAGAGGGCAACGCCGCAGTGTTATTGTCATGTCCAGTTTCTTCAACTGCCCGTAACAGGTATTTGATTATAGACTATAACTAGTGGTTCTTTTGTCCTTCAGTCAATAGCATGTCTAATTTATGTCTTCCTTCGAGTAATGTGCACACATCCACTGAGATGCATTTAATTCTCCAACAGGGACACATTTCTAAGGGTCCTCCTGCCTTCCCAAGGGTTCCTGTCATACAGGAGAAAAGTGAGGCACGACATCATTGGAAAGCCTACTCGTGGACTGTGACTCAAGCAAATGCCAACGACTATCACACAGACACACTTTTGCTTGATAGCAGTGTACAGTAGTCCCCTCTGACCCACGGTTTAAATTTCCACAGTTTTAGTTACTGGAAGTCAACTACAGTCTGAAAATATTGAATGGAAAATTCTATCAATAATTCATAAGTTCGAAATTGCATGCTGTCCTCTGTAGTATGATTAAATGTCATGCCTTCCTGCTCCACCCCGCCCAGGACATGAGCGGGATCCCTTTGTCCAGCGCATCCATGCTGTATATGCTTCCTGCTTATTAGTCCGTAGCTGTCTGGGTTACCAGATCAACTGTTGAGATATCACAGTGCTTGCGTTCAAATAAACCTTATTTTACTTAATAAAGACCCCAAAGTGCAAGAGTAGCGATGCTGGCAACTTGGACATGCCAAAGAAAAGCAGGAAAGTGCTTCCTTTAAGTGAAAAGTATATATGTGTAGGGAAAAAACAGCATATATTTGGGTTCAGTACTATATCCATGGTTTCAGGCATCCATTGGCGGTCTTGGAACATATCCCCTGCAGATAAGGGGTACTATTGTAATTCTATTTAATTATGGCATTTGTCAGGTGTTTATTTATTTTTTTTAGTCATAAACTGCTTTATACTTCATCACAACAGAGTTTTTTCTTAGCCTATTAGCTGCTACTAGGGAGGCAGGATATGTGCCATCACTAATATATATATAGTCCTTAGTATAGTGCAATACATATCATATTTACTTGGATAATTTTTCTTCTTTTAAAATTCTACCACATCTATCCTAAAATGGTGATGAAAAGAAAAAGAGAGAAGAGGTTGATGATTATATGAATGTTGGTTGACTGCCAACTACAATAATTATTTCATTTATGAGAATGTTATATTTATACAATACCAATTACTCATCCAAAGTTAGTAGAGAACTTAATTAGAATCTATACCTCCTCCATTTCTTTTTTTTTTCAGCAACTCATTGTCATTAAGAATAAAAGACCCATAATCAAGGTTAGATCTTGTTTTCAAGAGGATGAATTATGTGGAAGATTGTCAGAGTGCTACTTTCAGGTTTGGGTCATTAATACCATTTTTAATGAAAGAAAAATATTCAGATTCTCACACTACTCATTCAACATTTTTTTCTCATTTTCATTTAACAAATACTTAGGGAGAGCCCACCATGTTTGAGAAAATGTCCTAGACACTGGAATATGAAAGTAAAAATAGACAAGGTCAAAAACATCATCAAAGGGTGATAAAAAGTCAGGCAAAAATGATGACATCAGAGAGTGACTCGGTAGTAAATTTAGATTGGGTGGTCTAGGAAAGGCCTCTGAGAAGATGAATTAAAGTTGATCTGGATGATAAGAAACACGCATGCAAAGATCAAGAAAGAACAAACACATTCCAGACAGAGAAAAATGTGATGCAAAGGACCTACAGTAGAAACAAATTACAGGAAGCAGAAAGAGGCTTAGTGTGGCTAAAGCCTTGTGGGTGATGTGAAGATGCTAAGAAATGAACACAGAGAAGGAAGTAAGGGTCATGTGATGAGGGCTTCTCAAGAAGGCATGAGAACTTCTGATTTTATTCTAAGTGTTACAGGAAGTCAGACAAGGGAGGTGTTTAAAGTCAGGAGAATAACAACCATAATCTGACCTACATTCCTAATATTGTGTTCTGATTGCCATTGGAAGAATGGATTATAAGGAGACAAGAACGAAAAACCAATATAGAAACAGTTATAGTCCTAGAGGAAAGAAATGGTGTCTTGGGTTAGGGTGGTAGTGAAGTTGGAGGGAAGTGGAAGAACTCAGGATAGATTTTGAAGCCAAGTTGGTGGGCTTTGCTGCGGGATTGATGTAAATGTAAGGAAAATAGAAAAAACAAGAATAATACAAAGATTTTTGTCTTGAGCACCAGGTGCTGTGGTAGTGCCATTTACAGAAATGGGGTTTATGGAGTAGGAGCAGAGAGAGGAGGTCAGCAAACAATAAAAGTTGTTTAGTCATGTTATGTTTGAGATATCATTTGGACACCCAAATGGAGATGTCAGGTAAGCAGACAGACTTGGAGAAGTCCATGGGTTATCAATATAAAACGGTATTTGATGCCATGAGGATAGAGGAGGTCAAAAAGGGAGAGAAGGGCAGAAGAAAAGTAAAAAAGAGGTTCAAGATCAAAGACCCTGGGGTAGTCCATTGTTTAGAATAAGAAAAGGGGAGATCCATCAAAAAAGCCTGCAAAGAAGCAGCTGGCAACGTAGGAGAAAACCCAGGCAAGTGTGGGACAACAAAAGCCAGAAGAAGAAAGTGTGAGTAGCCAGCTGTACCTAAAGCTGTGGAGATGCCAGGTAAGGTCAGGGAAGACATGTGACCAGCACAGAGGGCACTGGTGAGGAATTAAAGAGCAGTCTCAGTGCAGAGGTGGGATCAGAAACTCAATGAAATGGAGATGAAGCCCATCACTGTAGGAAAGCCACATTTCACTAAGACAAAAAAGCAGAGTAATAAAGAAATAGCTGGAGAGTAATTTTTCCCCCAACAAATGTTTATTTGCCAAGTGATAAATGCAAGGCACTATGCCAGATACCAATGAGGAATAGAAAGATAAATACTCTATGGTGTGTGCTTTACAAAAGCTCACAATGTATGGTAGAGCATTAGGAGAGTAACAATGTCACCTGAATTTATCTGTTGCCATAACAATACTACATAACAAACCACTTCCAAACTCAAACACAATCAGCATTTATTATTGTTCATAGCAGCTGGGAGGTTCTGCTGATTGAGGTCTAGCTCAGCTTAGTGCGGGCTGGACTTGCTCACTATCTATGCTCAGAGACCTTTGTGAGTACAGAGGTTTCATATCCGTGAGACTGGCCCTGTCCACCAGTTTAGAAGAAGACCGTCTGCCAAAGAAGAGAAGGAGGCCAGCATGCAAAGTGGAATAGAGATCATTATTAGTCAACAACACCATTGAGCCTGAATCCAAACATGCCAGAAGTCTTTCCTCCTAGACTTCCTAATAATGTAAACCTCCAACTTCCCTTTGTGTTGAATATAGTTTGAACTGGAATCTGTCATTTGCAATCCAAAGAGTTCTCACTACTACGTCCAAGTTAGAATTTTGGGACCTTTAAAATAAATACCCATTGATGATTTAATCAAAGAAATATTTTAAAGAGGGATTTTAGGAAGATTTGTTCTCACAGACTGGTTGAAAGAGATAAGAACCTATTGAAAGTAAGTCCAGCTGGCAGGAATTGCTTAATTTAGCTCCTGGGGATAAAAAGAATTCCATTTCCTGTCTCCAGCTGACACTCAATCAGCACATACCAGTGCAGCGTGCCCGTTGTTTAGTGCCAGTGCCCATTTTGACAAGTGACATCCACATCTGATGGTTAAGCATCTTCATTATCACCCCTGCCCATACCTATGCTGCAATATACAGGTGCCACCAAAAAATGTATACACACTTTAAAGCTAATAGCTCAATTTTGAAAATGAAATGTATTTTAACAAACACTGCCTTTATAGTTAGTCAAAGTGAGTATATACATTTTTGGGACACCCTATATTTTCAATGAAATAAAATTGCAAAAAAAAAATTTAACTGAAATTGCTTAGAAATATTTCTGAATTCTGTTTTGTCTGCCTGTGATGCATGACCTCAATTATTTTCAAGATGGATCTCAAGATGCAACAGAAATAACTTTGCCTGAGGTCTGGATGAACTGGCTTTCCATGAGGGACTGACTTCACGCACTCCTCTTCTCTGACTGAGTCACGCTGAAATCATCAGGCAAAGCCCAGTGGAATGCAAGTGGCAATAACATCCAGACTATCAAAGACACCAACAGGAAGCTGACCTCTGGCCACAAGATGCCAGATACGGACAGGCAGGGAAGGAGCCTGGGAGATGTCATAAAGGAAATGGAGACATGATAAACTGTAAGAATTATGTTTGCAATGCACAACGTACCACGGAGTCAACTTGTATTAGCAATAAAATCCGGGCCTGTGGAATACACAAGCCAAAGAGACGGCAGTTCCCGCCCCACACACCTCCCATACCCACTGGCTGCTGCTCAAAATTCTACCCCACAAAGTCAATTCTTTTGTCTAAGAAAATAATCAAGCAAATGGACAGTGACTGAAGCTTTATTTATAATAGCAATAATTTGAAAACAACCTCTAAGTCCAACCCAGCCATCTTCCTCTGACTGGCTGGATAAATTAGGATGAATATACAATGGGATGCTGTAATTTCATTTGGTCGAAACTATGTAACGTGCCACCCTACCCAAAAGGTATTCTGGGGATGCTAATAGTTTTAGTTGAAGACATTGTTGTCTTCAACAAAAACAGAGTTATTGCCATCAGAAGAACATGGCAATAGATACTCATAAGCAACTTGCGGCATCTGCCATGCAATTTAAAGGTCCTGTAATATGGGATTATTTAAGTCATCAATGGCACAGCCCTGGGATGGAATACGTTGCAGCTGTCTGTAGCTATCAGGAAGAAGGAAGTAGGAAATTGTGAGGTAAATGTCCCAGACATTTTAAATAAGAGAAGCAAGCTGCAGAAATGTAAATAATATGATTGCGTGCTCGTGTGTGTGTGTGTGTGTGTGTGTGTGTGTGTGTGTCCTTATTCGTGCATACAAAATTTATGGAAGGATATGTAAGAAAACAGTAGTTACTTTTGGAAGGTGAGACTAAGGAGTGTGACATTTACTTTTCACTAAATCTGTAGTATTCTTTCCTAGTTGGAATCAGAATTTGATATGAAAGTCCTCAAGGAGTCTTTGCTTCCAGATACGTCTAAATATAACAACATTCTGGACAAATCTCCCTTGATCCTGTCCTCTGAGATCCTCAGTAAGAGGTCTGTTGGCCATAATTCCACTTCAGCGAAGATGGCTTATCCAAAAACGGAGCACACACCCGCCAGGACTCTACCTCAGACAGAAGCCCATCCGAAGGTTTTGTAGGGCAACGTATCAGTTCCTCTCCATGTAAAGTTTTCCTTTAAGGGAAGGGGTACACACTCACTGTTTCTAAATTTATTTTGATGATCTGACTTATTGACAATCACCCCAATGAAAGTCATCTTTGTATTTAAGTTAAAATCCTCTATGCAGACTATAGTTCCAGTTCTCTCAGGCCGATAGAAAGTTGGTCACCATCCTCCTTATTGTCATTGGAAATGGGAATGCCTTCTTTTTTTAATTTTTTTATTGATTAAGTTATTACATATGTGTCCTTATCCCCACGTTACCCCCTATCTCCCCACTCATGCCCTCACCCCCTGTTGTCTGTGTCCATTGTGGGAATGCCTTCTGATGGCTGAAGAAATTAAGCACATCTGTCCAGAGCTCAGAAAAGTAAACCATAGCATCTCAGACAAAAACATAAAAATACTTTTAATCCAAGTTTTCTATTAACAGTTTGTGAGAAGTTTGCACTCCATAATATTGCTAGAGCTGACTCACATGAAAATAATCTCCCCCAAACTTGGTTAAATTGATGCTTCAAGTTGTGTCATGTCTTTGCAAAGACCACCCTCAACACTATATTCCAGCAGATTATGCTTCCATATGACCTCACCCCTTAGGCTGCTCAACTTGTAAGTCAACCATTTCCAATTTCTTAACCCATTAGATACAGGCCCTGTCTCTTCAATTTTTTTAATTCCTCCATCATTTTCCTACAAAACCTATTCCAATATACCACTATCCATAAGGCATGGTGCTTCAAAATTCAATGCAACCCTGGCCAGGTGGCTAGATTGGTTAGAGTGTCATCATGTTCACCAAAAGTTTGCAGATTCGATCCCCGGTCAGGACACATACCTACATTGCAGGTTCCCACTTAGGGATCATATGGGAGGCAACTGATCATGTTTCTCTCTCACATCTATCTCTCTCTCATTCTCCCTCTTAAAAAAAAAAAATAAAGGCATATCCTTGAGTGAGGATTAAAAATAATCCTCCAAAGAGATACTGTTAAAAAAAGGTTTTTATTTATAGCCCCATTTTCTCTCCCCTCTTATTTATACACCCAGTATTTATTTGTGCCTCTGTACTTCCTGGAAAAGAAAGAAAACATTTTATAATCAAGTCATTTAATATTACTGAGCCTCTCCACTATTGCATGACACACACCATGATTGATTAACATGCTACACTGAAGATACTGAAAGAATAAACTAGAAAGGTCTAAGGCAGTGGTTCTCAACCTTCCTAATGCCGCGACCCTTTAATACAGTTCCTCATGTTGTGACCCAACCATAAAATTATTTTTGTTGCTACTTCATAACTGTAATTTTTCTGTTATGAATCGTAATGTAAATATCTGATATGCAGGATGTATTTAGGTGACCCCTGTGAAAGGGTTGTTGGACCCCCAAAGGGTCGCGACCCACAGGTTGAGAACTGCTGGTCTAAGGGAAGTTATAATAGAGTGTGTTATAGAATAGAAAATTGGTTCTGAAATCAGTAAAGATACAGGAAATCAATCAAGTTTGAGCATAAAATGAGCAATCAAATAGTGAGTTTTTTAACAACCAGCATCTGTCCCAATGCCATGTCCTTACTTGTATGCAGGCCAACCTGCCCACCACTTCACACAGACTCAGTGAGAGGGCACCCCAATAAATCTATTTAGTCCTTGCCCAGTGCTGGACCATCCTGCCTGGCCATACCCCAGCCGATTTTGATGATGCTAGCTCTCATCCTCTCTTCTCAGCTGCTGCCTCTAACCTCCCTGCTCTATCCAATACCTGATACTATTGGTTCTCTCATTCTGCACTTGGTTCCCTGAAATTGCATTCACCCCTCAAACTACATTTTCTTTTAGTTGCTCCAGAGAATGTCCTAGCATAGTCTAGCACATCCTCCAGACAAAACCCAAGCTGGAACTAGCCAGCAAGATTGGCTTTACTGCTGGGATGGCCCCAATCCCTGAAGAGGAAAACTGGACAGTAGTCTGGCAGAATTTCCAGCACATTTTTAAAGAAATGTCCAGATATATAGAGTTGAAGTTGAATAATGCATCTATGATGGAACTCCAGTGATTGTAGTTCCAGAATTATAAATGTAAAAGGTCTAGAAAGATTTGGATAGAAACTAGGAAAGAATAAGCATAGAATACATGCAAGCTAAAACATGCCTTGTATGCTTCAATTGTAGGCAGAACATTTTATTTGCTTATAAAGAAAAAGTTTCTGACTCTCAGAAACATTCTTCCAGTCTCAAAAAATAAGAAGAAAAAATTCAGATTATGAATGTCTTTCCCTAAAAAACCTTTAAATAAGATTTCTTTGCTATCCAGAGGCCAAAGTATACAATAGATCAGTGGTCCTCAAATCTGCTGGATTATCAGAATTAAGAGGAAAAAAATTAATGTTTTTTTAATTGGTTTCAGAGAGAGAAAGGGAGAGGGAGAGATAGAAACATCAATAATAAAAGAATCATTGATTGGCTGCCTCCTGCACACCCCCTACTGGGGATCAAGCCAGCAACCCAGGCATGTTTCCTGACTGGGAATCAAACCATGACCTCCTGGTTCAGAGAGACGCTAAACCACTGAGCAACACTGGCCAGGCAAAAGGAAAAAGATCTATGCAGATTCTATACTTAACTGAATCAGAATCTCCTGAGAGAGAGCCAGGAAATCCATTTTTAAAGCCATCTGTTTCTGGTGATTGGCCAGTTTTAGAAGCCATGGTGGTACCTTTAGAGCTAAGATTAAACTTTTGTTCTCTGAAGCTGATCAGTAGTTAGAGGTTTCTTACTATATTGAACTTTATTATTTAATAATCTGTTTTTGATCAAGCCTAATATCATATACTTTTATATATATCAGCCTCGATTATAACAATTTCTCCTCCAAGAATTTCACAATCTAATATGGAGGACACCCAGCAGACATTTTTGTATGATATAACCCAATGCTCTGGTCTCAGTTTAGTGAAAATGGAATGTTCCAAATTGAGCAAGTCAGAAGCCTTAGGTATCTGGAATTGGGAGCAAGAAAAAGAGTTAGTCCTTCGATATAGCTAGACCTTGTGAGCTCAGAAGCTGCTAGCTGGCATCTTCCACTGGATTTAGCGCAGGAAAAGCTGTTCCCCCAGAAAGAATGCAGCAGATGCACAGAAAGAAGCTGAGCAGGAGACCAGAGAGAGACTCTGGATCCCCAACAGGTTCTACACACCTGATGCAACCTTTCCAAGGCCCCGCTACATTCTCCTGTCTTCCTTGTAATTAGTTCTGTTAATTTTAAGCCAGTTCAAAATGTAACTTGCACCAAGAGATCTGCCTAATATGCTTACTTACACGTGATAATGGCATATTGAGACAAGAGATGTTCCATGGCCCCCCGTGATTATTGAAGTCATTCATTTTCCAACTGTAACAGTTCAGGGGACACATGACAGCTTCCTTTATATTTAAAGATCAATATGCACTATGTGTCTGTGAGTACTGATACGACTGGAAAAGTCAACTATTTTCTTTATTAATGAGGAAAAAATGCCCCAAACATGATCTGGGACAATATCATTTCATTAGATTATGTACAACCTTTTGGGGAAAATTTTACTATTCCTGAATAAAAATGCTGAAGCAATTTTCAGACAAACTTTAATTAGCTTGCAAGCTGTTCTGGGAATTTTCTACCCACCCTCTCAGCTGCCTGTCTGTCAGGGGTCAACTGGTACTTAACCAGACATTGCTGTTTACTATAGCCAATCAAACGGAGGTTGTCTAGCCAGTCTCTTTTCCTATAAGACATTCTTACCAAAAGTACATCTTTGAATTGATCCGTGAGATTGATTTGCTTGCAGCAAGTGTGAAATAAAATGTTGACACCAGCTCATAACAAAATGGTGTGAACATTTCTAAAATCATTTTTTAGTGTCTTTTTTAGACCATTTCTTTGGCTGCTGCTAAAGTTTATGTTTGCCAATTGGTCTTGACTTTGCTTTAGACAAGTTTTTGTTACTTCGCTCAAAAATATCCAACTGGGTTTTGATAATGGATTAGAGCTGTTCCTTTTAGAGCTGTTCAAAGTCTTGTCGCTATGTTGTTTGAAATGCTTCAGTGTTGTGCTTAGAATGTTGGCCTGTCTATAGCTCTTGCCCATCTAGATTGTGAGTTGAGCCCTGATCAGTTGTTCAGTGGTTAGAGTGTCGGCACACAGACTGAAGGGTCATGGGTTCAATTCCAGATCAAGGACATGGACCTCAGCTGCAGGTTCCCCTGCCCCCTTGGGGCATGTTTGAGAGGCAACCAATCAATGTGTCCCTCCCACGTCGATGTTTCTCTCCCCCCTCCTCCTTCCTTCCCTTCTACTCTCTCTGGAAATTAATGAAAAATATATCCTTGGGTGAGGATTTAAAAAAAAATAGGTTGTTGTTTGGCATCTGATATAACTTATTGCTCCTCCCAGGAAAAACTCTTCGGTTTTTTTTATGGTTGTTTTTTTTTTGGGGGGGGGGGGTTGTTTGTTTCTGGCATGATATAGATCATGATTGCTGGGTATATTTTTTTAAAAAAACATTACTATACTTTTTTAAAATTAATGTATGCATGTGTTCATTCATTAGTTCAAATTGTTGCTATTATTACCCACTACATGCAAAGTATATGGAAATGCTTTACATTTCCTATCCTCCAGAAGCTAATGGAAACACAAAGTCAGGAATGCAATAAATCCAAACCACTTCATGTTTCAGAATTAGGTTGTTCTTCCACACCAGATGACATCAAAGAAAATTTTTATTATTGAAAATAATTGTATAAATGTGCTAAAATATTTCAGAAGAGAACATACCAGACATTAACGCACTGACAAAGGGATCCTGTCCTCGTAGTCCCACTCTTCATAGCATCTGCTTCTTTCAAATCTCTTTCCTCCGATCCCAATTCTATCAAGGGGTTGAGTTTTTCTTTCTCTCTCTCAATCCCCTTACCTTAGTCTAACATCCCCAACTAAGCCAGGCCCTTTCTAGCCAGTCAAGGTGTTTTGTGTGTGCGTGTGTATGTGTATGTGTGTGGGGGGTTGGGGGGGAGGATTGTTTGTTTGTTTGAGCCTCTGCAGCTCTATTATCCAGATTTGGAAGCTTTTCCACCAAACAAAATTTTCCCTCTTCACTAGGGGGCCACGGGGAGGCAACGAGACTTTATACTAGCATAGCAATATACTGGAGATGGACAATATACTGTCTCCAGAGTAGCTGTAATATGATACACTGTGGGATGAGGGTCATCTACCCTTGAAGCTCCCAAGGGCATCTAGAAGAGCTAGAGCCCATACTATTTGTGAAGGTTAATCAAGTTTCATGGGCCAATGGATGACCCATGTGTCATCTAGGGCCACATGAAGCCTGACTATCACGCAGATGTAAGCCCTGACCTCCTTTCCTGATATCCTGCAGCCTGGCCAATGCCATTCTGTCTGCACTTCTTTCCAGGTATCCCAGTCAGTGTGCTGAAGGACTGGGGCAGGGTTGTCATGGGCCAGCCACAAGGGTACTGCAGAAAGCACAAAAAAGCTTCCCTAGGTGCCTTTGCCCTGGAGCAAGCCTAGCTGTGCCGGAAAGAGTAGCACAGCAGGCCTGAAACTGCCTCCTCTTAGAGGGGCCTGCTGGCAAGGCTGCCCTTTGACAGACACTCGGGAACTCGGATTTCAGGACAGTTCCCACCATTTCCAGAACTGATCACTGTGTTAGTCATTCATTGTTTGTGCAAACCACGTGGTTTATGCTGAACACCTATTTACTTTTCATTTGTTTAATCCTCACCTGAGGACATTTTTCCATTGCTTTTAGATCAGCTGTGGGCAAACTACGGCCCGCGGGCCAGATCTGGCCCCTTTGAAATGAATAAAACTAAAAAAAAAAAAAAAGAACGTACCCTTTTATGTAATGATGTTTACTTTGAATTTATATTAGTTCACACAAACACTCCATCCATGCTTTTGTTCTGGCCCTCTGGTCCAGTTTAAGAACCCATTGTGGCCCTCGAGTCAAAAAGTTTGCCCACCCCTGTTTTAGATAGAGTGGAAGGGAGGGAGGGATGGGGAGAGAGAGAAGAGAGAGAAACATTGATGTGAGAGAGACACATTGATTGGTTGCCTCCTGCACACCTTCAACCAGGGCTGGGGATCAAATCTGCAACCCAGGTATGTGACCTTGACCAGGAATTGAATCCACAACCTCTTGGTCCATGGATCCACACTCTAATCATTGAGTCAAACCGGCCATGGCTGAACACCTATTTTCTTCCTAAGAGCCTGAAATTTTAGTGTATGCTATGGAACATGTGCCTATATGACCAGTCCCCAATAAAAACCCTGGGCACTAAATCCCTAATGAGCTTCCCTGGTCACAACTCATTACTGGAGAAATCACGCACATCTTTTTTTTTTTTAATATGTTTTTATTTATTTTATTTTAGAGGGAAAGGAAGGAAGAGAGATAGAGAGATACAAACATCAATGAGAGAGAAACATTGATTGGCTGCCTTCTGCATGCCCCCTACCAGGGATCAAGCCCACAACCCAGGTATGTGCCCTTACCAGGAATGGAACCGGTGACCTCTTGGTTCATAGGTCGATGTTCAACCACAGAGCCAGACCTGCCAGGCAAATCAGGCACATCTTGTGTGATTTCACTGGGAGAGGACTCTCAGAAGTGTGTGCCTGGTTTCCCCCAGACTTCATCCTATGTGCCATTTCTCTTTGCCAATTTTGCTTTGAACTCCTTTGTTGTAATAAACCATAGCCATGATGACTTCTGTATGCTGAGTCCTGAGAGTCTTACCAGCAAACTAAACATGGCTTTGGATGCCTGACACATCACCCCTCCTACTCTACAGTCTCTTCTCATTACATTTCTGCCCTTGCTCTCTCTGCTTCTTTCTGTTCCTCAAACAACCCGAGTTCTTTCCTGCCTCAGGGCCTTTGCATGTACTACCCTATCTGCCTGGAATGCTCCTCCCTGTCTTTTCTTCTTACCTTCAGGTATCCACTTATACATAACTTCCTCAGAGACCTTCCCTGAGCACCACCAACTGAGTTATCCCTTCTCACAACACACTTATTTACTATCTACCAATCTTTAACCTATGACTCTTGTGTTTATATAGTTAAACTAGAAGCCCGTTGCACGAAGATTCGCACAATAGGCCTTCCTTCCCCTGGCTGCCAGCACCAGTTTTCCTCCGGCACCCGGGACCCAGGCCTTTGGTCCGGCCGCAGTGGAGAAGCCAAGCCTCCAGGCTAGGCTTCTCCGCTGTGGCCGCAGCGAGGCTTGGCTTCTCCGCTGCAGCTGCAGCGGAGGAAGCCAAGCTCTCAGTCTTCAGTCTTCAGTCTTCAGTCTTCACTCTGGCTGGAGCCTTCAGTCTTTGCTCCGCGCCTGCGTATGCAAATTAACCGCCATCTTTGTTGGGTTAATTTGCATAGTCGCTCTGATTGGCTGGTGGGCATAGTGGAGTGACACCAATTTGCATGTTTCTCTTTTATTAGTGTACATACAATTAGACTACAATTCCATAGGGTGTGGGGCCAATCTTGTTCATACTATATTCCTAACATTTATGACACAGAAAGAATTCAATCTGTATCTGTTGATAGATTAAATGAATGCATTCCTGCATTCAGATGAAAATATCCAAGTGGGGAGGAAGTGATTCTTAGAAGTCCATGCCAGCCTCTTCAATCCATTTTATGTATAACAGAACCTCTTTTTAAAAATAAAAGAGACAGCTGTTGTCCTTTATGTGTGTGTGTCCTTTCAGTGCTAATTCTGGCAGTTCTCCTGAGACACTGCAAACACTTTAGTTCAGACAGCTGACTATAATTCATCTGAACTCGGGTTTCAGTGTGAAACCGGGGAATTAGGAATGAGCCTGCTTCTAGTGGTGAGATCTCAGGTTCTGGCATGGCAGTGCTCTGTCAGCATATCTCAGAGCACCCACTCCCTAGTGACCTTCTCCTCTTTGCATTTATTTATTAGAGTTAGAAAACAAATGCCTAATGCTGAGCAATAACATTTTTTTTCAGTTTAGATTCTGAAAATCAATTGCTCTCCCAAAACACAAAATAATGTTGCCAGAATATGAAACAAAGGGAAGTTTGAATAGCCTCTCTAATGACTTCCTTTCTTCCAGTAGCTCTTGGATCATCCAAAGGGCCTGGCCCTATATTCTGAAAACTGTCATTCTTAACTTCTGTCAAATGACAAAGGCAGAGAAGGTTAAAGACAAGGGCTTCCTCTAAAATGCACAGCCATTTGAGGAATCCTTTGTGATTAGGGTTCAAAGCCAGAAGACTTGAATGAAGTACTACAGCTCATGGGGCTACCTGGGACAAGACTTTATTTTGCAAAGATAGGGGCGTGTCATGGGCATAGAAAGAGACCTGATCTTCCTTACACTTGTCTTCAGAGACAAGAAGAAATCTGCTGGATGAACTGAACTTTGTCTTTGGTATGCATGTTTTTGGCCTTGACCTGAACCGTGCCAACCCTTCAAGTAGCATCTCCTATCCTTTCCCAACATCCACCTTAGGCTCTCACCATATTGAAATCTTCACAGTTAAATCAACGCAGCAGATTCAAGCAACAGCGGCCTCCTGATCACCATACGCTCTGCCTGGGGAACAGTTGCTGTGTGTGAAGCCTCCCTCCACCAGCCAGAAGAGCCACCACAGCTGTGAACAGCACCCACCAGAGGCTCTGCTATCAACAGAGGAGCCGCTGCTACCACAACCGCCCAAGGAGCAACCACAGCCCGAGGAGCCACTGCCACCCAGGGAGCAGCCACTGCCACCCAGGGTCCAGCCACTGAACGATTCAACAACTAGTCATGTCAGTGAGATCAAACATGGGTAGACAAAGAAACCCCCAAAGGAAAGAAAAGGAGGACTCGCCAGAAAAGCAGCTAAGTAAGACAGAGATATGCAACATGACGGAAAAAGAATTCAGAATAAGGTTCCTAGAGTACATGCACCGGATGTTCAAGAAGCAAGAAGAAACAGATGAAAAACTCAACTACTTATGCAAGAAGCTAGAAGAAACAGATGAAAAAATCAACAACTTAAGTAAGTTCCAAGAAGAAATGAAGAGCGACATAGCTTCAATAAAAAACTCCATTGAAAGTATCAACAGTAGACTGGGAGAAGCGGAGGACCGAATTAGTGAATTAGAAGACAAGGAAGCAAAACACACTCAAACTGTACGGCAAATGGAGAAAAAAATTAAAAGACAGGAGGAGAACCTAAGGGAGCTTTGGGACAACATGAAATGAAACAACATACGAATAATAGGGGTGCCAGAACAACAGAAAGATGAACACGGATTAGAAAACCTATTCGAAGAAATAATATCAGAAAACTTCCCTGAGGTGGGGAAGAAAAAAGTCACACAAGCCCAGAGAGTCCCAAACAAGGTGAACCCGAAAAGACCCACACCAAGACACATCATAATTACCATGGCAAATGTTCAGGATAAAGAGAGAATCTTACAGGCTGCAAGAGAGAGACGGAAAGTAACATACAAGGGATCTCCCATTAGATTATCAAATGATTTCTCAACAGAAACACATCAGGCCAGAAAAGAATGGACGGAAATCTACAAAGTGATGCAAAGCAAAGGACTGAATCCAAGAATACTCTATCCAGCAAGGCTATCATTCAAAATTGAAGGGGAAATAAGAAGCTTCACAGACAAAAAAGGGCTAAGGGAGTTTATCACCACCAAGCCAGCCATGCAAGAAATGCTAAAGGGACTGGTGTAAAAAGAAGAAACATCAAGCTCAGAAAGAAAACAGCCACACACACACAAAAAAAGAAATGGCTACAAACAAGTACCTTTCAATAATAACTTTAAATGTAAATGGACTAAATGCTCCAACCAAAAGACATCAAGTGGCTGAATGGATAAAAAAACATGACCCATACATCTGCTGTCTACAAGAGACCCACCTCATTAGAAGGGACTCACACAGACTGAAAGTGAAGGGATGGAAAAATATCTTTCACGCAAATGGAAAGGAAAAGAAAGCTGGGGTAGCAATACTTATATCTGACAAAATACATCTCAAAGTGAAGGCCATAACCAGAGATAAGGAAGGCCACTTCATAATACTAAAGGGATCAATACAACAAGAAGATATAACCCTGGTAAACATATATGCACCCAATGCAGGAGCACCCACATACATAAGAAAACTTCTGGAAGATATCAGGGGAGAGATCGACAACAATACAATCATAGTAGGGGACTTTAATACACCACTGACATCACTGGATAAATCCGCTAGACAAAAACTCAGCAAAGAAACAGCAATCCTAAATGACTCACTAGATCAGATGGACTTAATTGACATCTTCAGAACACTTCACCCCACAGCTGCGGAATATACATTCCTCTCAGGTGCTCATGGGACATATTCAAAAATAGACCACATATTGGGTCACAAGCAAAGTCTCCACAAATTCAAGAAGATTGAAATCATAAAAAGCATCTTCGCAGACACAATGGCATAATGTTAGAAATAAACTACAATAAAAACAACCCAAAATACTCAAACACTTGGAAGCTGAATAGCATGTTATTAAATATTGATTGGGTTACCGATGACATCAAAGAAGAAATTAAAAACATCCTGGACACTAATGACAATGAAAACACAACAATCCAAAACCTCTGGGACACAATGAAAGCAGTCCTGAGAGGAAAGTTTATAGCTCTACAGGCCTATCTCAAAAAACAAGAAAAAATGGTAGTCAATCATCTAACTCTACAACTCAAAGAATTAGAAAGAGAGCAACAAGAAAACCCCAGAGTGAGCAGAAGGAAGGAGATAATAAAGATTAGAGCAGAAATCAATGAAATAGAGACCAAAAAAACAATACAGAAAATCAATGAAACCAAGAGCTGGTTCTTTGAAAGGATAAACAAGATTGACAAACCCCTAGCCAGGCTCACCAAGAAGCAAAGAGAGAGGTCCCAAATAAACCAAATCAGAAATGATAGAGGCGAAATAACAACAGACCCCACAGAAATACAAATGATTGTTAAACAATACTACGGGCAACTCTACTCCAACAAACTAGACAACCTGGAGGAAATGGACAAATTCCTAGAAAAATACAACATTCCAAAACTCAATCAGGAAGAATCTAAAAACCTCAATAGGCCAATAACTATGGAAGAAATTGAAGCAGTCATCAGAAAGCTTCCAGCAAACAAAAGCCCAGGGCCAGACGGCTTCACAGGGGAGTTTTACCAAACATTCAAGGAAGAACTAAAACCTACCCTCCTCAGACTACTACAAAAAATTCAAGAGGAAGGAACGCTTCCAAGCTCATTCTATGAAGCCAGCATCACCCTAATACCAAAACCAGGTAAAGACATCACAATGAAAGAGAATTACAGGCCAATATCCCTCATGAACATAGATGCCAAAATCCTCAACAAAATCTTAGCAAATCGGATCCAGCAGTACATCAGAAGGATCATACACCATGACCAAGTAGGATTTATCCCAGAGATGCAAGGATGGTACAACATCCGTAAATCAATAAATGTGATACATCACATAAACAAATTGAAAGAAAAAAACCACATGGTCATATCAATTGATGCAGAAAAAGCATTCGACAAAATCCAACACCCATTTTTGATAAAAACTCTCAGAAAGGTGGGAATAGAAGGATCATACCTCAACATAATAAAAGCCATATATGACAAGCCCACAGCCAACATCATACTCAATGGTCAAAAACTAACACCATTTCCCCTAAGAACAGGAACAAGACAGGGATGCCCACTCTCACCACTCCTGTTCAACATAGTACTGGAAGTATTAGCCATTGCAATTAGGCAAGAAGAAGAAATAAAAGGCATCCAAATTGGAAAAGAGGAAGTAAAACTGTCCTTATTTGCAGATGACATGATATTATACATACAAAACCCTAGAGACTCCATCAAAAAGCTACTAGACTTAATACATGAATTTGGCAATGTAGCAGGATACAAAATTAACCCCAAGAAATCTGAGGCATTTCTATACACCAATAGTGAACTTTCAGAAAGAGAGATCAGAAAAACAATCCCATTTACCATCGCACCAAAAAAATTAAGATACCTAGGAATAAACTTAACTAAAGAGGTTAAAGACCTCTACTCAGAAAACTATAGGACGTTGAAAAAAGAGATAGAGGAAGACATAAACAGATGGAAGAACATACCATGTTCTTGGATTGGTAGAATCAACATCATTAAAATGTCCATACTACCCAAAGCAATCTATAAATTCAACGCACTTCCCATTAAAATACCAATGGCCTTCTTCAAAGATCTAGAACGAACTCTCCAAAAATTCATCTGGAATAAAAAAAGACCCCGAATAGCTGCAACGATCCTGAGAAAGAACAAAGTAGGCGGGATCTCAATGCCAGATATCAAGCTGTATTACAAAGCCACTGTTCTCAAAACTGCCTGGTACTGGCACAAGAACAGACATATAGATCAGTGGAATAGAATAGAGAGTCCAGAAATTAGCCCGAACCAATATGCTCAATTAATTTTTGACAAAGGAGGCATGAACATACAATGGAGCCAAGATAGTCTCTTCAATAAATGGTGTTGGGAAAATTGGACAGATATATGCAAGAAAATGAAACTAGACCACCAACTTACACCATACACAAGAATAAACTCAAAATGGATAAAGGACTTAAATGTACGACAGGAAACCATAAAAATTCTAGAAGAATACAAAGGCAACAAAATCTCAGACATATGCCAAAACAATTTCTTCACTGATACAGCTCCTAGGGCAGTTGAAACTAAAGAGAAAATGAACAAATGGGACTACATCAAAATAAAAAGCTTCTGCACAGCAAAAGAAACCATCAACAAAACAACAAGAAAACCCACCTCGTGGGAAAACATATTTGCCAACGTCATATCTGATAAGGGCTTAATCTCCAAAATTTATAGGGAACTCATACAACTTAACAAAAAGAAGATAAACAATCCAATCAAAAAATGGGCAAAGGATCTAAATAGACACCTTTCAAAAGAGGACATTCAGAAAGCCAAGAGACATATGAAAACATGCTCAAAGTCACTAATCATCCGAGAGATGCAAATCAAAACAACAATGAGGTACCATCTCACACCTGTCAGAATGGCCATCATCAACAAATCAACAAACGACAAGTGCTGGAGAGGATGTGGAGAAAAAGGAACACTTGTGCACTGCTGGTGGGAATGCAGACTGGTGCAGCCACTATGGAAGGCAGTATGGAGGTTCCTCAAAAAATTGGAAATGGAACTCCCATTTGACCCTGTGATCCCACTTCTAGGAATATATCCCAAGAAACCAGAAACACCAATCAGAAAGGATATATGCACCCAGATGTTCATAGCAGCACAATTCACCATAGCTAAGATCTGGAAACAGCCTAAGTGCCCATCAGTAGATGAATGGATTAGAAAAGTGTGGTACATCTACACGATGGAATACTATGCTGCTGTTAAAAAGAAGGAACTCTTACCATTTGCAACAGCATGGATGGAACTGGAGAGCATTATGCTAAGTGAAACAAGCCAGTCAATGAAGGAAAAATACCACATGATCTCACTCTTTCGTGGATAATTAAGACCATTACAAACTTTCGAACAATAATAAATACAGTGGCAGAGCTGCCTCAAACTGATTGTCGAACTGCATGCAGTGGGAAGGCCAGGGAGGGTTGGGGGACAGGAGGGAGGGGAGTAAGAGATCAACTGAAGGACTTGTATGCATCCATATAACCATAACTAATGGACATAAGACACTGGGGGGTAAGGGAGGGCAGGGGCTTGTCAAGGGTGGGGGGGGGAAAAAAGGACACTTATGTAATACTCTTTGTAATACTTTTAGCGAAAAATAAAAAAATAAAAAAAAGAAATCTTCACAGTTACTCATAAATGTCATGCCCTTTCACATATCTGGGTCTTTGTACACAGCCTTTTCTCTAACTGCATGTACTTCCCCTTCCTTTTCTACCCAAAGGACAACTACTCATTTTCCAAGAATGTGATCAGGTAACACTTCCTTGGGAAAGCCTTCCCAAAATTCCCACTTAGTGGCTCCCACCTCTGAGTTCCCATTGCGCTTTGGGGAAACCTTGGTTGTCACTCTTAGAGTACTATATACTAATAATTTGTTTGTGGGTCTTTTCCCCCACAGCCAGGCTGTGAGTTCTTCATTCATCTTTATATCTTTATAACATGGCAGCTTCATAAATGTTGATCAACTGGCTGAAGAATTAAAATTGAGACTTTAGCTCAGCCAGTGTGGCTCAGGGGTTGAGCATCGACCTATGAACCAGGACGTCACAGTTCAATTATCAGTCAGGGCACATGCCTGGGTTGCGGGCTGGAACCTCAGTGTGAGGCATGCAGGAGGCAGCCAATCAATGACTCTCTCTTATCATTGATGTTTCTATCTTTCCTTCTCCCTTCCTCTCTGAAATCAATAAAAAATATATTTTTAAAAAATTGAGACTTGTGGTGTTTGGCTCCAAGTACTAACCTCTGGACTATTAAGATAAAGAAAACTAAATGTTATATGTTGCAATGTGTTGGAGATTTTTTCATTTACAGTATTCTAACGACTTGTTGTCAAAGTTTCCATGGAATTTTATATACCAAAGAAAGAATCAACTATGTCCTCTCTTCCTTTAATACAGACAGGCTGTAAATCAAAATTTCTCCCCTTCAAGAGTACTAGAGCCTATACTTTATACCTTTTGTTTATGGCATATAGAGTATAGAACCCTCTGGAGCCCAACCCCATCCTGCTTCATCCAGGCTGTATGTCGGGGAGATCTTTACACATCAAGGGAATGTTAATAAGCAAGCTTTGTGCAAGATCAGCTATAGAAAACTAACTAAGGAAGCCCAGGACCATAGGAAGAGAATGATGGTATGTGTGGCCATTTATCTCCGTGAAGATTTGCTATCTCACCTGAAGAGACATGCTGCTGTGTGACAAGAATTTATGTACAGCTCAAGCTTGACCTTTTCCCATGCTGAGGGAGATTGCATTACTGGGTGGCTTGGAGATTTATTGTCCCCTGTTTAACAGCAATGACATTTTCTGACTATTGGCTGCAGAGGCCCATCCAAGCTCAAGCACAGAAAATCCTGACCCTGAGATTTCTTCTCCATCTAGGGGCAGATTTCTTGGGGGCAGAGTAGTAATCAGTTAAAGGGACAAGGTTTATTGGAGGAGAGTGAGAGCACAGGGGATGGCGTGATGACAAAAATACACAGGCTGCCTTGCCACCTCCCATAGAAATCCAGGCAGCTAAGTTCAAGCAGACTTGGGACCCCAGGAGTCCTGCAGTGTGAAAAGGCAGGGGCAGATGCAGGGATGTGAAACCACAGGGAAATGCAGCAGGACTCCCCTGCCCCTCTCCCCTGCCCCCTTTGGCGTCCCTCTGCTCCGTATCTAGGTCACAGCACTACAGATTTCTAAACCAGAGATGTGATGCTCCAACTCGCTCCTGCAAACCTGCTCGGTGCCGTGATCTTTATACTCACACTGAAAAAACCGCCAGGCAACTCTGTGGACACAGGTATATTTTAAATTTCCTTTTGCTACATCTTCACCTCCACCCTCACCACTTCCATTTTTAAAACAATGCCTTAAAATATCTCTAAGAAAATTTTAAAAATTTTAGATTTCTCAGGCTAAGGAAGTACGATGTATTAGTAATTGTAACAAAACCAAGTGTCCCCAATTAAATTAGATAGTGAAATAGATTCAAGATAGTGACATTTTTAACGGAGAGAACCGTTTATATGCCCCAAATTCAATGTGAATCGCATCAAGTATAGCCTGTTTGCCTTCATTAGATTCACAGAGATAAATATCTCATGCAGCAATTAGCCATGAGAATGTCGATTTCACTATCAAACTGCAAGCCCCCATCTGCAGTATGCACCATTAATCACGGTCATATATAAAACTCCAAGATACAGACAAAAAAGTACATTTATCCTTTAAATTATATGCATTTATTATTTGTGTTGTTATTTCTATTGTTTTAAAGTATAGAATTAAAAGACTGGAAGGAACCCTAGTTATCATCTTAGAGTTTTCTCAACCCTTTTCTTGTTGTTGTTAATCCTCACCTGAGGATATTTTTCTATTGATTTTTAAAGAAGGTGGAAGGGAGGGGGAGAGACAGAGAGAGAGAAACATCTATGTGAGAGAGACACATCAATTGGTTGCCTCCCACACACATCCCACCCAGGGCCTCAGATCAAGCTTGCAACCAAGGTACGTCCCCTTGACCGGAATCTAACAGGCGACCCTTCAATCCACAGGCTGATGTTCTATCCACTGAGCCAAACCGGCTAACACTCATCCCTTTTTTTTTAATATATTTATTTCAGAGAGGAAGGAAGGAAGAGAGAGATAGAAACATCAATGATGAGAGAGAATCACTGATCGGCTGCCTCCTGCACACCCCACACTGGGGAGTGAGTCCGCAGCCCAGGCATGTGCCCTGACCAAGAATCAAATGGTGACCTCCTGGTTCATAGGTCAATGCTCAACCACTGAGCATGCTGGCCAGGCTCAACCCTTTTTTTTAAGCAGAGAAATTTCTTTCCTCCAAAGAGGCCCAACAGATAAATAGGAGTGTAGTTTGTCTCGGCAAGGTCTTGGAGACCATGACCCATTGCTCTGGGGCCTGCTCCTCTTCTGGCTCTTTCCCTGGCCCCCAAGAGCTCCTGGGGATCAATGTCAGACATGGAAGTGCTGACTCTTCACTCAGGACAGTCTGCAGGCCACTAATCTGGACAGAACCTCTCACTGTATAGCTGAGAAAATGGATCCAAGAGTGGTTAAATTTCTTTCTTAAACTGACACAAGCAGCTAGTTGCTAACCTGGAACTAAAACACAGATGTCTACAACATCAAGCTGTCTCTTTTGAAGCAGGAAATGCTGGAAAGCAAGTGTTTACATCTGGGTCAAAAAAAAAACATGTAATCTGCTGCAGCCTTTGCAGCCCAAGATAGAAGTAATTTTTATTACATAATTTGATATACCAGTTAATGAATATATAATCCCTATCAAATGTCACAGTCATGGGGTTTCTCCTATTAAAAACAGAAATACCACATTATTCACAATAGCCAAGATATGGAAGAAACCTGTGTCCATCAACAGATGAATGAATAAAGAAGATGTGGCATATCCTATATAATAAAAGGGTAATATGCAAATTGACTGAACGGCAGAACAACTGGTCGCTCTGACGCACACTGACCACCAGTGAGCAGACGCTCAACACAGGAGCTGCCCCCTGGTGGTCAGTGCGCTCCCACAGGGGGAGCGCTGCTCAGCTAGAAGTCGGGCTAAAAGCTGCCTCCGCGGCAGCACTAAGGATGAAGGACTACAGGCCTAAGCCCTCAGTCAGACATTCCCAGAGGGCTCCCAGACTGGGAAAGGGCACAGGCCAGGCTGAGGGCTCCCTGCCGTCCCCCCGCCCCCCGTGCACAAATGTCGTGCACCAGGCCTCTAGTGTGTGTGTGTGTGTGTGTATCCTATATAATAAAAGGCTAATATGCAAATAGACCGAACGACGGAACAACCAAACAACCGAACAATTGGTTGCTATGACATGTGCTGACCACCAGGGGGCGTGCGCAGAACATGGTGTGCATCAGCCACAGTGAGACGGTAGAACAGGTGAGTGGGGGCACCAGACCAAGGCAGGGCACCAGTCGCTATCATCAGGGCGAGTGGTGGTTACAGAAAATTCTTTGCTCCCGCACTCTGTGATCCTGCCTGGAACTTGCACCTGCTGCTGGTGCCGACCCTGCTTGCACTCACTGCCGGCACCGGAGCCGCCACTCACACCCACTGCTAGCGCCCAGCACCAGCCCCAATCACTCGACGCCGTCAGCGGGTGTGAGTGGCGGCTGCCAGCCCTGATTGCCCCTGAGGACTTCTCCACCTCCCCCTACTCCTGAAGGGCAATCGGGGCAGCAGCTGCCACTCGCACCCACTGATGGCATCAGCCCCACTCACACCCGCTGCTGGTGCCAGCCCCAACTGCTCCACCCTTCAGCGGGTGCAAGCAGGGCCGGTGCCATCAGCGCGTAGGAACAGCGGCAGCAGGAGTGGGCTAATGTCAGACAGGGGACCAGGGGCCGCAGCAGGAGGGGTCAGGCAAGGGTGTGGAGGATGGGCTGAGACCCGCCCCGGTGCCTACTGCAGCCTTGCTCGGCCCACAGTTCCTTTCAAGGTGCACGAATTCGTGCACTAGGCCCCTAGTGCAGTGGTCGGCAAACTCATTAGTCAACAGAGCCAAATATCAACAGTACAACAATTGAAATTTCTTTTGAGAGCCAAATTTTTTAAACTTAAACTATATAGGTAGGTATACTGTTATTAACTTAATTAGGGTATTCCTAAGCTGGCCTTTGCTAAAAACGTCCTCAATCTGATTGAGGTACGTTCGCTGAGGTCGACCCCTTCCAACTCTCCCATCCTCAACTCATGCATGAATCGCGCGTGCTTCCCCCGCGCTGCGTATCCCACGGCCTGCCTGCGCCGTGTCTCCCGTTGCCCTACCGACTGACACCCCCCACTTCTTCAAACTAGACTCACCCAGGCCAACAACCAACTTCTGTGCATGGGCCACGAAGTTTCAACCGCACTGTACGTGCGCGCCCGCACGTGGTATTTTGTGGAAGAGCCACACTCAAGGGGCCAAAGAGCCGCATGTGGCTCGCAAGCCGCAGTTTGCCAACCACTGACCTAGTGTGTGTGTGTGTGTGTGTGTGTGTGTGTGTATACAGTAGGTCCTCGGGTTACGTCGGAGCTCCATTCCTACAGCGCAACACATCACTGTAAGTCGGAACCCACCTACATAAGCACCTACATCACTCACATGGAGCACATACACAGCAGTAATGAAGTGAAACAGTAAAAAACATTTAAAAGAAAGATAACAATTCCTGACCTTTACTTGTGGTAAATCTATAAAATAAAAGCCTAAGCAACCATTATGGCGGAACGACCAGAACGACCAGTCGCTATGATGTGTATTGACCACGAATGGGCAGACACTCAACTCAGGAGCTGCTCCCTGGTGGTTAGTGTGCTCCCACAGGGGGAGCACCGCTCAGCCAGAAGCTGTAAGGAGCAGTAAGGAGCAACAAACCGAGTGATAAGGAGCCTGTCGCTAAGGAGCAGCGAGCCAAGCGATAAGGAGCAAGGGATCTCGGATTGCGATAGGGCCTAAGCCAGCAGGCAGACATCCCCCGAGGGGATTGGAGAGGGTGCAGGCCGAGCTGAGGGACACCCCCTATGCACGAATTTCATGCACAGGGACTCTAGTAAATAATAAAAAACATAAAGCACATATGTACATAGGTCAAAATGACGGAACTTTTTTTTTTAATAAATAAATGGGAGATGGCGACGTAACCACAAAACTATGTACGTTGAGTTCAATGTAACCCGAGGACACACACACACACAGGGTGGGGCAAAAGTAGGTTTACAGTTGTGAGTACATGAAACAGATTTTATTCTTGTATTATTATTTATTATTATATTATTTTGCACACAAACACACACACACACACACACACACGATGGAATTATTCAACAAGGAGAAAGAAGGAAATACTGCCATTTGTGACAACATGGACAGAACTTGAGGATATTACACTAAGTGAAATTAAGTCAGACAAAGGCAAATACTCCATGGTATCACTTATATGTGGAATCCTTAAAAAGAGAGAGAGAGAAGCTCAGCCAGCATGGCTCAGTGGTTGAGCATCGACCTATGAAGCAGGAGGTCATGGTATGATTCCCGGTCAGGGCACATGCCCAGGTTGCAGGTTCAATCCCCAGGGGGGGTGGGCAGGAAGCAGCCAATCAATGATTCTCTCTCATCATTAATGTTTCTATCTCTCTCTACCTCTCTGAAATCAATAAAAAATACATTAAAAAAAAACTGTTCTACAAAAGAGAGTCAAACTTACTGAGAGAGTAGAAAGTGGTTGCCAGTTGCCCCACACACAGAGGGCGACCCGCAGCAGGGGCAGGGCCTGCGAACGGGTGGTAACAGCCAACCTCTCAGTCCCTTCCCCCAGCCGTCAGGCACTGGTCACCCAATGGCAAAAGGGGAACCGGGGGTAGGTGGTGGCGGGGGCAAGGGCAGGGCCGGCTGCGGGCAGCCTGGGAAGATGGTCCTGATTGCAGGCCAGGCCTAGGGACCGTACCTGCGCACAAATTTCATGCGCTGGGCCTTTAGTAAATAAATATGTGAGGTAATGGATGTGTTAATTAAATAAATGGGGGGAGGGGATCCTTTCACAATGTAAACATATATCAAATCACCACAATGTACACTTCAAATATCTTACAACTTTATGTGTCAACTAGAGGCCTGGTGCACAGATTCGTGCACTGGTGGGGTCCCCCAGCCTGGCCTGCACCCTCTCGCAATCCAGGACCCCTCGGGGGATGTTGGACACTGGCAGTCCTACATCCCCCAAGGGATGTAGTAGTGTGCGAAGTGGCAGGTGGCCAGGGAGAAGCCTGAGCCCGGGCCAGGCACTGCACTGCTCCCACTCATCCTGGCCCTGCTGTGCCTGACACCGCGCTCCCCCAGCCCCCTCACTCAGTAGCACTGCCACGGAGGCAGGAGAGGTTCGCACCGCCATAGCTGCTCTCACCAGCCGTGAGCCGGCATCTGGCGCCTGATGGTCAGCTGAATGGTGCTCCCGCTGTGGGAGCTCACTAACCACCAGGGGGCAGCTCCTGCATTGAGCTTCTTCCCCCTGGTGGTCAGTGCACGTCATAGCAACCGGTCAAATGGTCAACCAGTCTCTTAGGCTTATATATATATAGATTATAGCTCAATAAAGCTGAAATTTTACAATTAAAAAAACTGCTATTCCACATAATCTATAGCCATGTATCTTCACTTCATACAACATGTTGGTTGACAAATTTGTAATATGAACAACTAATAATGATTACAAAGCATTTCAAAAATATGAAATGCTGCATAACTTAGAGTTAAGAATGTGAACTTATTTCTTATATATAGAAACATAAACCCATGAATCTTGTTGCCTAAACCCCATACACCTCTCCCTGCAACAGCTGTGTAACTCAGGACGTTATTGATGCAATGGCACAGAGACAATAGAGCAGCCATTTCTTTCACAAGGAAGAAAACATGGCCCAAAGTCGAAATGGCCTGTTTCAAGAGTAGCTGCTGGCTGTCGATGCTCTTTGTTTTCTATAATAAGCTTGTTTTTCTTTCCATTTACATCAACCCTGATTTTAAGTTAACCATTTCCTGTTACTGTTCATTTTACTTTGTCCTGGGAAAAAGAAAAGGAAATAAGGTATTTCCAGTCTGGTATAAAGTGGTCCAAGCTAATTAAATGCAGTGAGAGCCAAGTGACAGATTAGCCTTTCATCCCATTAGCCTGCCTGCATAAACCAAAGTCATAAACATTCAGTGAGCTCTTGGTCATTTATTTTAATGCTTTTTAAACGTGCTAAGGAGAAAGAAAAAGTTATGGGTGTTTCTACACCATTCTGGTTATGAAGGTTCTATTCATCAATAACTAATTCATTTCTATAATTGAATACCAGTTTACAAAGAATGCTTCACAAAATTAGGAATTAATGTTCAAGCCTCTAATTATCGAATAATATAGGCAAAAATATAAGTAGTTACTGAAAAATTATATATACTGAATCTGCAAAAAGTAATAGAAATAGGAAAAAGACTTTAGAGGTATATTAAGGGGGGAATCGATTTAAAAATCACACAGGTTCAAAATTTTACCATAAAGAAAAGAGCTCCAAAGATCAGCTTACCACCCACTTATTTAAAACCTAAATTCTAGTCCAAAGAATTCAGCAGCACCCCAGCAAGATTACTGTAATGAGATTTAAAGAATATTAAAATGTGACTATTAGGTAAAAATGACTGAGTATAAGCACACTTGCTTGAAGGTTTTCCTTAGTAAATCTATTTTAAGTCAAACATAGTCACTAAAGTCTAACAGTGATACTTCCAATAAATTTGAATTTTCAATATCAGCATCAATTTGCCATAATTGGTAAATTAGCCTGGCATTCAAAAACTAAATGTACTTTAATATAAATAAAAATTATAAATAATTCACCTGTTTCCCATGGTTACATGGCTCAGCTTTGTCCCAACTGAGCTTCCCTGGATCTTGTCATATGACCCAGTTTCTATTTATAAAGTGGCTGAAATTCATGAACATTTTTCTTCTCAATCATAAATGGTAATCTTATAACTGACCACACTATTTCTTTGCTATAACCACCTAACTCAGTTTTTTAAAATTGATTTTAGTAGAGTTGGCATACAACATTATATTAGTTTCAGGTGTACAACAGAGTGATTCGATATTTATATACCTTATGCTGTGATCTCCACATAAGTCTAGTAACCATCTGTCACTGTGCAAACTGATCACATTATCGACTACATTCCCCTTCACCTTTTCACCCATCCTCCCCAGCCCCCTCCCCTCTGGCAACCATCAGTTTGATCTCTGTTTCTATGAGTCTGTTTTTTGTTTTGGTTTGTTTGTTGTTGCTGTTCATTTGTTTTGTTTTTTAGTTTTTACATATAAATGAAATTATATGACATTCATCTTGTCTGTATGATTTAATTAACTTAGAATAATACCCTCTAGGTCCATGCATGTTGTCACAAATAGCAAAGTTTCATTCTTTTTTATTCCTGAGTAATATTCTATTGCATATATATACCACATCTTCTTCATCCATTCATCAATTGATGGACACCTACATTGCTTCCATATCTTAACTTCAGTAAATAAAGCTGCAATGAATATAGGGGTACATATGTTTTTTTTAATTGGTGTATTCATTTTCTCTGGATAAATATGAGGAAGTTTAATTGCTGGGTCATATGATAACTCTATTTTTAGTTTTTTGAGGATTCTCCAGATCAGATTGTTTTCCATAATGGCTGCTCCAATTTACAATCCCACCAACAGTTCACGAGGACTCCCTTTTCTTCACATCCTCAGAAACACTTGATATTTCTTGACTTTTTCATAATAGCCTTTCTGATATGTGTGAGGTTATATCTCATTGTGGTTTCAATTTTTATTTCCCTGATGATTAGTGATGTTGAGCATCTTTTCTTACGTGTTTGCCATCTGTTTTTGGAAAACTGTCTATTTATGTCCTCTGCCCATATTTTAATTGGATTGCGGTGTGTTTTTGCTATTAAGGTTTATGAATTCCTTATATTTTTGGATGTTAGCCCTTTATTGGATATATCATTTGTGAATATCTTTTTCCCATCCAGTAGGCTATCTTTTCATTCTGTTGATGGTTTCCTTTGCTGTGCAAAAACTTTTTAATTTGATGTAGTCCCATTTATTTATTTTTTCTTTTGTTTCCCTTGCCCAAGGAGACATAGCCAAACAGATATTGCTAAGACCACTGTCAACGAGTTTTTTGCCTACTTTTTCTTTTAGAAGTTTTATGAGAAGTAATATTGGAAAGATGGAAAAACTAGGAGAGGGTATTCCAGGCTAGGAATGTAATAGCAAATCTATAAAAATAGTGGTGACCAGATCTCATTCAGAACACAACAGGTAATTTTCCTGAAGAGAGGGCACCTGCAAGGGTGTTGTGGGAAGAGGGGGCAAGCAGACATTAAAGGGTCTTCATTGCCTCAATGGGGAGTCTGCATTTCACTTAGTAGGACAGCCATTAAAATAAAAATATTAAATTATGTCAAATATTATTCCATCCGTAGTTAAAAAATAGACACAGATGCATATTTGTCTACATATAAAAATGCCCACAAAACAGTCTAGAACAGCCGTGGGCAAACTATGGCCCGTTTGAAATGGATAAAACTAAAAAAAAAAGACCGTACCCTTTTATGTAATGATGTTTACTTTGATATTAGTTCACACAACCACTCCATCCATGCTTTTGTTCCGGCCCTCCGGTCCAGTTTAAGAACCCATTGTGGCCCTCGAGTCAAAAAGTTTGCCCACCCCTGGTCTAGAATGTTACACAAAAAATGACTCTCAGTGGTTGCCTCTGGGGTAGGGGAAAAGTAGAGTTGGAACGGATTAAAAAGGAACTTCGGCTTTTTTATTGTATGCATTTCTGCTTCATGGTTTGGTTTTGTTGTTTTTACAACAGGTTGTATTAATATATCACTTATGTACATTTAAAACACAATTTCTTAAGAGAAAATTCTGTGGTAGTTTGTTCATTTTTTAAAACCAAAATGCAATTAAAACCCCAAACTTAACTAATTTTTGTGTAAAAGAAAAAAGTAAAATCTAATGTCAACTTGCCCAGCATGGTCTTTGCTGATTAGAACCTCATCATGAAACTCATGTTCTGAAAGGGCAGAGGTAAGTATACGTTAAGACAAAAAGACCCTTAAGTTTGGAGGGCGGAGTGGCAGCCTCCAAGAGGGAAGGAGGTGGAATTTCAAATACAATCTCCTGTTGCACTCCCAGCTCAGACTCTTGCTTCACATTTGGAGTATGGTGAACTGGTCAAGAACATGGGCTTTTGCATATTGGTTATATGCAACTTACTGAATAAACTAGGTAGCTCCTACTTTTTACTCCTTTTTTACAGACGAGGAAATGGATGCACGGAAAGGTCATTTAACTTGCCCGAAGTTACACAAGCAAAAGTGGTAAAAAGTGGTAAACCCAAGTCATTTGATCCCTGAGCCTGGGTTGTTTTTGTTGTGTGTGTTTTTATTTTATTTTGTTTTAATCCTCACCCAAGGATATTTTTTTCCAATGATTTTTAGAGAGAGTGGAAGGGCGGGAGAGAGAGAGAGGAGAGAGAAACATCGATGTGAAAGAGACACATTGATTGGTTGCCTCCTATAGGCACCGCACCGGGACTGGGGATCGAACCTACAACCCAGGTACTCACCCTTGACCAGAATCAAACCCTCAACCTTTCAACCTTTCAGTGCACAAGACAATGCTCCAACTAACTGAGCCACCCGGCCAGGGCTGAGCCTGGGTTCTTAGATCTTACACGGTGGGGCCCAGCTTTGGATCCCAGCCCCCACCAACATCACAAGCCCGGACACATCCTGTAACCTCTCTAGGCTTCTGGTTTCTCCTCTATCACATGAGAATGAAATGAGATAATATATTAAAGGACCGAGTACACTGCCTGGCACATGCATAACGCTCAATAATAAATTGTAGCCACTAGTATTATTATCTAATGATGTCTATACAGTGGGGCCTTGACTTACGAGTGTCCCGACTAACGAGTTTTTTGAGATACCAGCTGTCTCTCGGCCGATTTTTTGCATTGAGTTGACAGAGTAATTTGAGTTAACGAGCTCCTTAACGAGCTGGGTCTCGGAACAAATTAAACTGGTAAGTCAAGGCCCCACTGTAGTAGTATATATAAAAAGCCAGCTACCTTAGGGACCAGAGACCAGAACACCACGGCCCCTCGCCCAGGCTGGCCCCACCCCCCAGGGAGCAGTTAGGGGCGCCCCTAGGCAATGCGATAGGGTGTGAGTTCGATGGGGGAAAGTCGAAGAAATAGAGGGGAAGGTGTTAAGGGTCTGCAGGGTTGGGGTGGTCGCCGGAGTAGGTTTGGAGTGTGCTGGGGAAGGAAGAGGAAGCCCCGATTGGGAAATGGCTCAGCACAGTACCTTTCTCATTGCGAACCAGGACGGCACCAGCCGTGGACTGAATGGGCGGTTGTTTCATGAGTGTCTTGGGACCAACATGTTCATGGCAGCGGCTGTACTCCCGAAACTTCACTGATTCCAAATAGTAAACAGCTATCAACTCCAAAACAGAAAAATCCTCTCCAACTAGAGGCCTTGGACGTTGCCACTCCACTAAAGGAAACACCACCTAAGGAGGGGCTAGAAAAGCCGGAAGTATGCGACCAGAGGATTGTGGGATTGTGAAGGACGCCTGGGTGCCTACCGCTAGAGCAGCGGTTCTCAACCTGTGGGTCGCGACCCCTTTGGCGGTAGAACGACCCTTTCACAGGGGTCGCCTAAGACCATCCTGCATATCAGATATTTACATTACGATTCATAACAGTAGCAACATTACAGTTATGAAGTAGCAATGAAAATAATTTTATGGTTGGGTCACAACATGAGGAACTGTATTTAAAGGGCCAGAAGGTTGAGAACCACTGCACTAGAACGTGAGCCTGTTATTGTGCATGTACATAGTCAGCTCTGTAGTCCTCAGTCTCGCAATGTGACTTCTGGCAGGAAATTATCTCTGTTGAGATTTGCTGTTCCCTTGCAGCGAGGAAGATCAGAATTAAAGGTTTCATTTGTTACCTTGGTTTGAAGCGGAGGACAAGGAGCCGCGAGTAGGACAAGCTCTACGAGGAGTACACACGCACCTCACAGTCTGTTACAGATTGAAAGCCTCCTCACGGGAACTGCAGATGAAGCACACAGCAATCGAAGCCTTCAATGAAACTATCAAGATCTTCGAAGAGCAGGGCCAGACTCAAGAGAAGTGCAGCAAGGAGTATCTGGAGCGCTTCCAGCATGAGGGCAATGAAAAACAGATGCAGAGGATCCTGCTCAACTCAGAACGGCTCAAGTCTCGCATCACCGAGATCCACAAGAGCCGCATGAAGCCGAAACAGGAGCTGTGGACACAGACCTTGGACAACCGGGAGATCCATAAGCACATGAACAGCCTGAAGCCAGACCTCATGCAGCTGCACAAGATCCGAGACCAGTACCTGGTATGGCTCACCCAGAAAGGCGCCCGGCAGAAGAAAATCAACGAGTGGTTGGGAATCAAAAATGAGACTGAAGACCAGTATGCACTGATGGGGGATGAGGATGACCTCCCCCAACATGAGGAACGAACCTGGTATGTGGGCAAGATCAGCCGCATGCAGGCTGAGGAAATGCTGAAGGCAAGCGGGATGGTACCTTCCTCATCCATGAAAGGAGCCAGCAGGGCTGCGATGCCTGCTCTGTGGTGGTGGATGGCGATACCAAGCACTGTGTCATCTACTGCACGGCCACTGGCTTGAGTTCTGTGGAGCCCTACAACCTGTACGGGTCTCTGAAGGAGCTGGTGCTGCATGACCAGCACATCTCCCTCGTGCAACACAATGATGCACTTACTGTCACACTGGTACATCCCGTGGGAGCCCCAGGCCCTGGGCCTCCCCCCGCCACACACACACACAGCCCACTGACTCAAACAGAGCAGGACCCCATCTTTCTGTCTGTCTGTCTCTCTTCTTTGTGAATCTTTCTCTTTCTCACTCTCTCTCTTGCTTTCTCTGAGTCTTTCTCTTCCTGTCACTCTTTCTATCCCCATCTCTGTCCTCTCTGTCTCTCTTAGTCTCTGTACCTCTAAGTCTCTGTTAAAGGAGCATACCTCCTCCACCCCATGCCCCCTATCCCCATGGGCACTGCCCTCCCCCAGCTCTGGCTGCCCCCACCAGTTCCTTCAGTTCCCCCAAGCTCCCCCTGCCTGTACCTGCCATGTTTACAAAAGCCCCTGAGATGCTCAGCCCCAGCCTGTTGCCCTGATTTTTAAGCCATAGACCTGGGGTCAGAGCAGGAAGATGGCAGGAAGGAACTTCTCTGGGCCACTTCCAAGAACCTCAGCTGTGACATTTGGGGCCAGGCAGGTCCCACCCCACAGACCCATCTTCCCCTCCAAACCCTGAAGTGAAACCCGCACCAGTTACCCTCACATGGAACTGCTGCCCAGAAGCCCTGCTCCCCGAAAAGCAAAATTATTAAAAACTAGAGACCTGGTGCATGAAAATTCATGCACTGGACAGGGGTTCCTCAGCCCGGCCTTCCCCCTCTCCCAGTCTGGGAGCCCTCAAGGGCGGGAGGCGACCTGGCGATCAGGGGAAGGCGACACCCCATCACACTTCTGCTGCTGCCACTGCCAGCAGCACAAGCCTCAGCCGGCCCTGGTTACCCGAGCCTCGGGCGGCCCTGGGCAACTGGGGGGCTGAGGGCGGGTCTGGCCACACCGTGCTCCTGCCACTCCCGCACCCCAGTGGGGCTGAAAGGACTGGGGGACTCTGGCGGGGCTGAGGGGACTGGGCGCTGTCATCTTGTGGCTGTGGGCACCGCCATCTTTGTGACGGTGTGACAGTCAATTTGCATATTCCCTCTTCATTACATTAGATAACCTCAAGAGCTGGATCCTATCTAACCCCAGGCTTCCCAGGAACCGAGGCTGCTGCAGGTACTGCTGGGCCAGACGAGATGTACCACGGCCCCCATGCAATTTCAAGGCTTCTCCTTGATCATGTTAGGTTCTGATTTTATTTTCTTGACTGTAAACCCATTTTCTCCTCTTTTGGGACAAGAACCCTGGTTTTGTCCCAAAAACCAGCTAGGCTGGCAGGTGGGTTTTATATGGTACATTGATACTGATGTGGATATAAAACATTGAACTAAAAAAAAAAAAGGAAAATGGGATAGTGACGAATAAGAAACTTTGGAGACAGTGAAGGGCTGTTTGTCCAGACTGTTGAGAGCTAAGAATTAGAGTTTGATTGGGATAGAAATCCTGCTAATAGTACCTGATGCCTGAAATCTGAGCACTCTACTTTTAGGTTTTCCAGTTCAAGTTTTTGGAAACTGCCTATTAAAACATTTCTGGTTGGAAAGTGTTTGTATAGAAGCCCATAAGTATTAAGTATTTGCTGTGTTTACCATGCTTAGCTCTCTGTAAGGAATATGGAATAATGTTAAATGCCTCATGTTCTCAAGAAGCTTGACTTTTAAAATAAAAAATAAAGAAGAAATATAAATATTAAAAATTCAAAAAAAGAAGCTTGAGTTTTAGGGGCAAAATCCGGCAGCTGGGCGAGTGGTTAGGGGCGATCAGGCAGGCAGGCAAGCGGTTAGGATCCAGCGGGATTGGGCTTAAACCGGCAGTCGGACATCCCCCGAAAGGTCCTGGATTGCGAGAGGGTGCAGACTGGGCTGAGGGACCCCCTCCCATGCATGAATTTTGTGCACCAGGCCTCTAGTATAATAATGAGAATCCAAAGACTTCCTTTTTCTGATTTCACCACAAATTTCTAGTTGAAAAGACTGCCTTGAGATTGCCTCACACTTGCTGGGGCTTTTGTGTCACACAAGCAAGCATGAAGCATGTCATTCTGGAGAAATTGTAGAGGTAAAACAGAGGTGCAAGAAGGGCAAACACTAAAACATGCAGGAGGCCCCTCTACCTGTCCCGATTCCAACAATGGAGGTTCTGCCACCTTACAACCAAAGAGAAGAGCTACAAATCGCCAATCTCCAGAACACCTACTTCATACAGATCTTCAGTGTTCTCCTGATCTTACTCAGATCTTGAAAGGGACCTATATGTCAAAGGCTGGTCGCTAATCAACTCCCCCTTCTAATAAATCATTACTTTTGGAGGTTTTTTAAAGTCCACTTAACCCTTTATCATTAATATATTTTCTGTAGTGAAAATTTAAATTTAGCATTAACCCTGGCCAGGTTGCTCAGTTGGTTGAACTGTCGTCCTGCACACCAAAAGGTTACAGGTTCAATTCCCAGTCAGGGCACATATCTAGGTTGTGGGTTCCATACCTGGTCAGAGCGTGTACGGGAGGCAACTGATCAATGTTTCTGTCACATTGGTCTCTCTCTCTCTCTCTCTCTCTTTCTCTCTCTCTCTCTCTATCAATAAAAACATATCCTCCAGTGAGAATTTTTTTTAAAAAATTTAGCATTAATATAGTCTGTTCGTGAGGGTTTTTTAAATTTTTTTAAATGCTGTTGATGTGTCGATTGAACTACCAAGAGAGAATGAGTGGGAGGCTAGCCGAACAGTGTTGGTTAGCAGCTTTTACACTTTGTCCTTGTCAACCTCACTCTCATTTTTCATGATAATTTCATCTGTCAGTTGGCAAGCTTTAAAATGGATTTTTTTAAAAGATATATCTGTGGCAACAAGTTGCAAACTTGTTTTTTTTTTCTTCCTAGGTGTTTCTTTCTCATGCCTTTCTGAGAAAATGTCATTAATATTTCATCAAATGTGAGAGATGAATTCCATAAATATGAGCATATTTTTATTGTGAACTATTGTTGAATTCTTTTTATGGAGCACCTATCCTCAGGTCCTCTGTGACTCTGGTTTCCATAAGCCCTCTCTCCCCCCATCTCCCCACAGGAGGGACTTTTAGTTTCCCAAAGTCACCATGGCTGAATTCACAAGGCTCACAGGCCCAGGCATGACTCTCATTTGCCAGCAACTGCTAGTTTCCTTAGTAGCTCTTGGATGATCACCTGATTCCCATTGTCTTATATTAACATTTGCAGGATACTTGGTATTTCTTATTCCTACAACTTATCTGTGCCTTGGGCAAATTACTTAACCTCTCTGAGTAGGTGTTATTTTTTGCTCATCTGCAATAAGGGAACAATAACACCTACTTTGTAGGTCATTGTAGGGATTAAATATATGTAAAGTTCTGATCCTAATGCCTACCACACAGCCAACATTTGATGTCTGTTACGATAATTTTTTGTCTTGAACTTATCTGACTACTGTTCTTATTTAATGAGGGAGGTGCTATTATAATGAATGGTTAGAGACCTGAATAACCCTGCTCTATGGGCTTCCAGGTGAACTTGTCCTTTGGGTCAGAATGGCCAGGGTACCCCTGTGGGAAGTCTCTTCCCAGCTTCCTCGGTGTTTTCAGAAATGACTTCTGGGCACTGCTGGTGGGTCCAGGCCTCGGTCAGAGGTAGCATACCTTGGAGACCCAGTGCTCACAGTGTAGACTGAGACTAGGATTTAAATGCCAGCTCCACCATTTATTAGCAAGTGACTATAACACTAAAAATTATTCAACCTTAGTTTTCCCATCTATAAACTGGAGATGTATTGTATCTTGGTAAGAAGCACTTCTCAACTTAACCGGTTTGGCTCAGTGGATAGAGCGTTGACCTGCGGACTAAAGGGTCCTAGGTTCAATTTCGGTCAAGGGCATATACCTTGGTCGTGGGCACATCCCCAGTAGGGGGCGTGCAGGAGGCAGCTGATCAATGTTTCTAACTCTATCCCTCTCCCTTCCTCTCTGTAAAAAAATCAATAAAATATATTTTTTTAAAAAGAAGAAGAATGCAGCCCTACTGACACCTCAGTTTTAGCCTGTGCGACCCTAACATGAGTGTACCAGATTGCAACCTACAAAACTGGGAGAAAATTAATGAATGTCAATTTAAGACACTATAACAGTGGTAATTTGCTACAGCGGCAATAGGAAGACAAATGTACTCCTTTCCCATGAGAAACTCATGTTTCTCAAATTCTCTGCCCTGTTTGGTATCTTTGATTCTATCCCTCACATTTTCAGTCGTATTCACTCAGATGTACTAGTAGAGATGAATCCATAAATTCTATATTTACTCTAAAATTGAAATCCGTACTCATTATAGGATGAGAGTCAGATTGCACGTCTCCTTGTGTGAAGTTCCTCTGTCATTTACACACAATTAGATTTCAGGGAAGTCACTGTGCCGCGGAAATGAGTGTGCTTTGAACATAAAGCCAGTCAGCCTGGAGAGGCAAAAGAGATGTTTTAAAATTCTGTCAAATGCCTTTGAATCTAGATTAAGCCTAGCTTTTATAGGAAAGAAGCCCAATTTCAGAAGTGACCTTTAGGTACCTAAGGGGAATGTTGCAAAGTTTCAAATGCCTTATAAAAGTCCTAGGAATGGATACAATATCACTTTTTATAAAACCTTGCAGTGCAAATTGAGCGAATTCTGGCAGAAATGCCAACAGATAGTTATGGTAGACCTTAAGGAAGCCATGGCTTATTTTCTTCAACCATTTTGTTTAGAGCCTGGGAACCATTTATAACAAGTGTCATGACAAAAAAAAATTGTTTAAATGTCTCTCAACCACAGTTTCTAAGTGCAGTTTGAAAGAGCTGCCTGATGGGAGCACCATTTAACAGGATTTGGTTTATTGAAACTCATGCTAACATCGGTGCCTTTGCAAGCAACAGGCCTGCCCGCCCAGAGCAGCCAGGAGAGAGGGAAGGAAAGGTTGCTAGGAAGACAAATGGGCATGCTCTGGAACTGAACAGAGCCTGAGACTTCTCTGAGACTTCTCTCTGTGATAAAATCAGTCACCTTTGGTAGACTTCTTGACTCTGAGCTACCCTCTCTCTGTTGACATGGTGTTGACATCTGGCAAAATGGTTCTGATGTGGGCGTGGCCCCAGGTTTCCACATTCTGCATTTCTGGTCACCAGAGTGGACTATCAAGTAACCAAATGCACAGTTTACATTTTGTGTACAGTTTAAAATAATAATTTCTAATGGTATATGTTTTCCTTCATATCTTACTCTGAAACGGGAAAAAGCAAAATGGATTTCAAAGAAGAAAATCAGCCAATCAGCTTTCACTGGACCAAGACTCTAAAATCTGGAGTCCATTTCTGGTTCTGCTAATGCCCCAGGACATGAAAATGAACAACTCACAGGCATGGGGTGCCCTTGGCTTACACTCTCCTTCTACCATGAAAGGACCGGCAAATACTGTGGTGCCTGAGAGCATGGGTTTCCAAGTTGGAGAGACCTAGCTTTCAGTCCCAGCTCTGCCATTTTGTGGCTTTGCATTACTTAACCTCTCCAACTTTCAGGGTCTTTACCTTTAAATGAGTATAATAATATCTATTTTCTAAAGATGGCATCATAAGAAAACCATACAATACATGTACCACAGTGCCTTACATGTGGTGAGCACCCACAAATGTTCACGGTTATTATTATTACAACTACAGTTGGCCCTTGAACAACACAGAAGCGGGAGTTAGGGGCACTGACCCCTATGCCATCAAAAATTCACATATAAACAAAATGAACTAACAAGCAAAATAGAGACAGACTCATAGATAGAGAGCAGGCTGACGGCTGGGGGTGGGGGTGGCGGGGAGGTCCTTGGGGAGGAGGTAATGGGATTGAGCAAAAAAGAAACAAAAAAAGAGAAAGAATTCATGAACATAAACAACGGTGTGGTGATTGTGGGAGGGAAGGGATGGTGGAAGGAGGTGGAGAAGAGTATGGGGGATAAATGGTGATGGAAGGAGATTTCACTTGGGAAGGTGAGCACACAATACTGTATACAGATGATGTGTTGTAGAATTGTGCACCTGAAACCTGTATAATTTTGTTAACCAGTGTCACCCCAATAAATTTAATTTAAAAATAGATTAATTGATTAATTTTTTTAAATCCATGTATAACTTTTGACTTTCCAAAAACTTAAGATACTAATAGCTGACTGATGGCCTTACCAGTAACATAAACAGTGGGTTAACACATATTTGTACGTTATATATATTAGTTACCCTATTCTCACAATAAAGTAAACTGGAGAAAGAAAATGTTATTAAGAAAAATCATAAGAAAGAGAATATACATTTACAGTATTTATTGGAAAAAATTCGTGATAAATGGACCCCCGCACAGTTCAACCCTATGTTGTTTAAGGGTCAATTGTATTAAATAGGACTGGCACGTGCCTTCATGGAACATATGCAACATATCTTTGTCAGAACCTTCTAATTTCATATTTATCCACAGGTTTATATCATCAAAACGAAATGGTTACCAAATAAGTTGCTTTACATAATCTGTTTCAAAAAAGTAAATCTCATTGGCCAGATACATTCCACCTCTACCACTTTGTATTCCTGACATGCCCGCACCTGTAAACTACCTCTCACTGTATGAATTCAAATAACACTGCTTGAAAAATAAAAGAGAGGCAGTGTCACTGTGAGAGGGAAGCTGTTAGTACAGGGCAAAGCCAGCACACAGAAGCCAAACAAAGCACATTTGTCTCTGTCATCGCCACCCAGTCCCGTTTCCAGAGCTTAGCAACCGTTTTCGTATGTTCAGTTTATTAATTGGGTTTCTGTCACCTACAAAGTCCACCACTGTCCATCTGGAGCCAGGGTTGAGGCCTGTAGTCTGGGTGCTTACCCTGAAAGGCAGCCTCCTAAAAACCAACAGTAGCCACAACGAGGCAGGCTGCCAGGGATCACTGCCAGGTGACCGCCCCCGCCACTGCCCACTGAGTGGAGAAAGGGCACCTGTTCTCAGAGGACCAAGGCATTCTGTTGGGATCAGCCAGGAAGCATTTCACGTAACTAAACTTGTCAAACAAATGGAAATATCAAACAAGAAAGGTTACCGCATCTCAGTGGGTAGATATAATCTGCCACGTATGTTGGCAAAAATGCAATGCAGTAAAAAGGAAGCAAGATTTGCTTCTTTGCCCCCATTCTGTGATGATAAGAAGGTAAACAAAAGTATGGGCTATAGTTACATGAACCTTTGAGTCAGAAAATATGGGTTTTGACTCTGGTTCTTGGTGACCTTGATCTAGTCAGCTATTAAACTGAGTCTTGATTTCTTATCTCCAAAATAATGATGAGATTAGATAGGTAGATAGATAGATATAAGGAATTAGATATTACATGGGAAAGCCCCTAGTTTTATGTTCTTTTTTTTTCATTTTTTATTTTATTGGAATAACATCTATATAATAAAAGCCTAAGCGATCATTACGGCAGAACGACCAGAACAACCAGGCGCTATGATGCACACTGACCACCAGGAGGCAGACGCTCAATGCAGGAGCTGCCCCCTGGTGGTCAGTGTGCTCCCACAGGGGGAGCGCCGCTCAGCCAGAAGCTGGGCTTATAGCTGGCGAGTGCAGCAGCGGTGGCAGTAGCCTCTCCCACCTCCACGGCGGCAATAAGGAGCAGCGAGCTGGCGGGTGGTAAGGAGTGAGGGCTACCAGACTGTGAGAGGGATGTCTGCCAAGGGATCCTGGACTGTGAGAGGGCGCAGGCCAGGCTGAGGGAGCCCCCCACTCCAGTGCATGAATTTCATGCACCAGGCCTCTAGTTGGTTAATAAAATTATATAGGTTTCAGATGTACAATTCTATGATACATTATCTATATATTGTATTGTGTGTTCACCACCCAAAGTCAAGTCTCATTTCATCACCATTTATAGATCCCCCTTTATTAGTATGTTCTCAAATCGTTGTCCTGCTTCATGTCCTACCCTGACCTCTACCAACTCTTGGTTATCCATCAGTTGATTATATTTGTCAAAAATTACACACACCTTCCCCAGCCAATGTGGCTCAGCATTTAAGCATTGACTCAGGAAATAAGAAGTCTAGTCAAGGCACATGCCTGATTGTGGGCTCAATCCTCAGTAGGGGGTGTGCAGGAGGCAGCGGATTGATGTTTCTCTCTCATCAATGTTTCTATTTCTCTATCCCTCTTCCTTCCCCTCTCTCTAAAATCAATAAAAACATTTTTTTAAAGGCTCTGGTCAAATAAACATAAGAAATTCTGCATGCTAAATCCCCTTCTTTAAAAAAAAAAAGGAATTACACAGGTCTTTATTCTTTCTTTCTTCTCTTTCTTTTCAGCATTTCTATACTTGCTAGGCTCTTTATTTATGATTACTCCTGGCCAGAAGGGGAAATCAAAGAGGAGACATATCAAGCATTCCTAAAGAATGTTATCAGAGAAAGTTACTAGTACTGTGCTTAAATAAAACATAAATTTTGTTTCTCTAGATTTTCCTTGAATCCTATTAAAAGCCCACCCAAGTCTGTATTAGCAGTATAGATATGAGACCCAATATTATTCCATTAGGACTCACATGACTTAAAAACAGCTTGAAGTGGGGGTAGTCTTTCAGTAGCAAGATCATTTTGCATTAACACTATTTCAGAAGGATCATTATTTTTAAGAAACATTTTTATAAAACCCGAATGTCTTCTTTTACCTTTCTTAAATTATTGTAATAACAAAATTTTTCTTTTAATGTCATGGCCTTGATAGCTACTCAAATAATACTTTAGCTCAGGGGAGAGAATTGAATGGCTCCTGTCCAAGTGAGATATTATTCTAGTTAATTATTAGCATTAAAATTCCAATTTAGTGTTCAACACACTAATAGACAGATGCTGCCGCTGCTATGGGTCAATGCTTTTGTAAAAGACAATCTCATGCTAGTCAGGTATGAAATTATGTTGAAAGGTTGAACGAGCTAATGCCACTGTGAGCTGCTAGTGTATACCCAGAACTCAGCACAAAATAAGACCCACATAGGTTGCCTGGGGTAAGTCTAGGACTTTGGTAAATGAAGTTCATTAACATTCAGCAAATGGTTTCTATTAATAGCACTTATTAAACAAAATACAGTAAAGGGCACTCTGGGGGGTTTCCAAAGAAATGGAGTGCCTCTGGCTCCAAGAAGGTCAGTCAGGGCAGGGCTAGAAACATGGATCAGAGAACAGCTTTACAGAGCAAACATATCAACGTGCCCAAGTTAAAACAGTTTTGTGTACACTCATACGAATTTATAGGGCTCCTGGCAAAAACAAGGGAACAGGTCAGAGGACTCAGTCAGGAAAGTCTTTGAGGGTTAAGTAAAAGTGAAAGGGGGTATTTCAGAAGCAGTATGGTGGTCAGTATAAATGCTTGAGTCAAAAACCAGTAATGCCCCACCGGCATAGCTCAGTGGTTGAGCATCGACCTATGAACCAGAAGGTCACAGTTCAACTCCCGGTCAGAGCACATGCCCGGATTGTGGGTTTGGTCCCCAGTGTGGGGTGTGCAGGAGGCAGCTGACTGATGATTCTCTCTCCTCATGGATGTTTCTATCTCTATCTCTCTCTCTCTTCCTCTCTGAAATCAATAAAAATATTTTTTTTAAAAAAAGGAGAACCAGCAACTTGTGTGAGAGAGGAAGGAAATTAAGTCATAGTTGCTGGAGAAGGTCTGTAAAAGAGTAAAAACAAAAGGTGGGAACATTTGAGGAATTGTTCCATATTTTCACTGTAAGAATGGTATACATTTGTCAAATATGAGCATAAAATGGTACGATTTTGTAAATGTAAGTTATACCTCAATAAATTTTTAAAAGATGGATTTAAAAAGTTTTAATTAAAGAAATTAAATCAACAGATTAATTTTTCAGGTTGATCTTTTTCTTTCCTTCTTTCTTTTTCTAATTGAATTTAAAATCTAATACCGAGTTACTAGAGAGAAACTTCTCAAACTTGTTTTTTTAAATAAAAACACTCATAAAAATCATACCTTTGGAATTGGATACAGCTTTATATAACTGTGTATACATTTTTAAGGCCAAAATTGTACTGTCTTTTTTTCCTTTATTTTTGTTACTTTTTCACTCATCCTTCCACCCTGTTTTCAGAATCTAGGGGTCTGTTTATGTTATGTTTTGTTCATCCGCTTTGTTTTTTTAGACCCCACAAATTAAGTGAAATCATAGGTATTTTTCTTTGTCTCATTTATTTCACTTAGTCTAATAACCTCTAGATCCATCCCTGTTGTCACACAGAGTAAGATTTCATTCTTTTTTATGGCTGAGTAATAGTCTATTGTGTGTATATATAAAGGTTGGCCAAAAGTAGGCTTACAGTTGTTCATAAGGTTAAATAATGCAATAATCTATCTCTATATATAAAAGCCCAGAGACCATTACAGCAGAATGACTGGAATGACCAGAATGACTGGTCGCTATGATGTGAACTGAACACCAGGGGGCAGACACTCAACGCAGGAGCTTTCCCCTTGGGTGGTCAGTGCATTCCCCACAGCAGGAGTGCCACTCAGCCAGAAGCCAGGCTCATGGCTGGTGAGCGCAGACCGGTGGCGGGAGTCTCTCCTGCTTCCTCAGCAGCGTAAGGAGCTACGAGCCAAGCTGTAAGGAGCGAGCAGGCAGATGGTTAGGAGTGAGCAGGTGAGCAGTTAATAACGAGGGGTCCCAGATTGCGAGAGGGATCCCGGATTGTGAGAGGGAACAGGCCAGGCTGAGGGACACCCCCCCTGCAAGCACAAATTTTGTGCATCGGGCCTCTAGTCCTATATAATAAAAGGGTAATATGCAAATTGACCCTAACAGCAGAACGACTAGGAATGACTGGTCATTACGACAAACACTGACCACCAGGGGGCAGACGCTCAATGCAGGAGCTTCCCCCTGGTCGTCAGTGCACTCCCACAGGGGGAGCTCTGCTCAGCCACAAGCCAGGCTGATGGCTGCCAGACTGCCAGCTTAGGCCCAATCCCCCGGGGAGCGGGCCTAAGCCAGCAGGTGGTCATCCCCCGAGGGGTCCCAGACTGTGAGAGGGCACAGGCCGGGCTGAGGGACCCTCTGAGTGCACAAATTTTTGTGCACCGTGCCTCTAGTATATGTATAAAAGACTAATATGCTGTGTTCATCTGACCAGTTGCTATGACACACACTGACCACCACGGGGCAGACGCTCAATGCAGGAGCTGCCATGATGCGCACTGGCCATTTACAGAGAAATGGCACCACGGACCTGGTGCCCACAAAGCAACACTCAGCTTCCCCCAAGTGGGACACAGGTCCCGTCCACCAAATTAAAGCCAACACTGCCGAGACCCCATGGCGCAAAATGCAGCCCACAGCCCAGCCCAGCCCAGAAATGGTGGTTGTGGGTGCCAGGTAATGACGTCACGTAGCAATGCCCAGCTTCCTCTCCCTAGCCACTAGCCTCCTTGGAGTTTCTTCAGCCCAGGAACACAACTTGCTTTATAGCCAGGTGCAAACATTTCACACTTCAACCAAATGTCTGAAACGTTTTCCCGTGCCTCATCTCATTTGATCCCCACAGAAGTCCTGGAGTAGGTAGATAGGAGACTCTGTGGAATCCTGTTTTCTTTTCTTTAGCCGGAAAACGGAGATTTAGAAAGCTTAGAAACTTGACCCGACTGAAAAGAAGTAAGAAATGGTGGACCTTGAAAATGACTTCAGGTTTTCTCACTGCACAGAATATGGTCAAATACTGCTGCAGTTAAATATTTTACCCTCTGTTCTCCCTGCGTGATCTACAATAATAATCTGCTTCATGTTGATATTTATGGCTGTGTTGCTGACAATTACCTGAAAGAGAAGTTGGGATGCTTCACTGGGCTGGAAAAAGTTTAGCTAAAGTAGAAAGCAGATCTAATTAAACAAGTTTGTCTATATATATAAAGCTCTCGTTGGCACCAATCATACGTGTGTTTTGATCTGTCATTGTCGATCATGAGTTTGGTTGACACTTCTATATAGAGAAAGGGTGAATAGCAATATTCAAATATTTCTTCTAATTAATTTCCTTTCAATGTGCACAAATTCATGCATCGGGCCTCTAGTTAATAAATAATAATACAAGAATAAGCTCTGTTTTATGTATTCATACTGTAATCCTACTTTTGGCCAACCCTGTATATATGAAATACTACTTTATCCATTCATCTATCAATGGACACCTAGGTTGCCTCCATATCTTGGCTATTGTAAAGAATGCTGCAATAAACATAGGAGTATATATGTTTTTTAATTAGTATTTTTGTATTCTTTGAATAAATACTCAGAATTAGAATTGCTGGGTCATATTACAACTCTATTTTTAATTTTTTGAGAAATCTCCATATTGTTTTCCATAGTGGCTGCACCAATTTACAGTGCACAAGATTCCCTCTTCTCCATATTCTCATCAACACTTGTCATTTGCTGTCTTTTTCATAATAGCCATTCTGACAGATGTGAGGTAATACATCATTGTGGTTTTGATTTGCATTTCTCTGATGATCAGTGATGTTGAGCATCTTCTCACGTATCTATTGGTCATCTGGATGTCCTCTTTGGAGAAATGTCTATTCAGGTCCTCTGCCCATATTTTAATTGGATTGTTTGTAGGGTTTTTTGGTGTTATGCTTTATGAGTTTCTTACATATTTTTTTTGGTATCTATGTTCATCCAGGATATTGTCTTATAGTTATCTTTTTTATAGTGTCTTTTTATGATTTTGGTATCAGGGTAATGATACCAAATGAGTTTGGAAGCATTCCTTCCTCTTCTTGTATATTACCTAGTAACATATTTAAATCCACAAAATGTATATATTGTAAGCAAGTGTATTGCTCTTTATCTGATACAAACTATGGTGAGATTGAAATTGTGTGCCTTCAGCCAACAGCTTTAGCACTATGAAATGTAAGGTAGGATGTAGCAGGTTACAAATTTCCCATCGTAATAACAAAAAAATTATGTTATGATATTAGAGTTTATAAATGTTGTAATTAGTAGATAAATACTTCAGAATAACGAAGTTTAAAATGTTAAATAAAATATGGGAAAGTATAGGCAAAATATATGAAAACATGGGGAAATTTAACAGAGAAAAAAATTCTATACAAAACTGAAATGGACATTTTAGAATAAAAATACATAATATCTAAACTTTAAAACTAATTGGATGTAATTAACAGAGGCCTGGAAACAGCAGAATACAAAATTGGTGAACTGAAAGACAAGTCAATATATTATATCCAAACAAAAGCACAGAGAGAAAAGAAAGAATGACAAGAACAGAACAGAGTATAAAAAAACACACACATAAAACAGTCAAAGGTTTATGTGTGTATTTGGAGTTCCAGGGGGAGGAGAGATAAATTAGGGCAGAAGAAATGCCTGATGAAATAATAGTTCTGTACTTTCTAAAACTGATCAAAGGCATTAAACTACAGATTCAGGTAAAGGTAAACACCAGGCAAGGTAAAAACAAAGGCCATCTTTGTGTGTGTGTGTGTGTGTGTGTGTGTGTGTAAGTGTGTGAGTGTGTGTGTAATATGTTTTTATTGATTTTTTAGAGAGAGGAAGGGAGAGGGATAGAAAGATAGAAACATTGATTAGCTGCCTCCTGCACCCTGCATACCTCTTACTAGGGATTGAGCTCACAACCCAGGCATGTGCCCCAACTGGGAATCAAACTGGCAACCTCTTGTTCCCTGAGTCAATGCTCAACTGCTGAGCCACATGGGCCGGGCCAAAGAAGACCATCTTGATTAAAGTTTAGAAATCCAAATAAAAGCAAGGGGGGAAAAATCTTAAAAAGCAGCCAAGGAAGCAGGCAACAATTATATTAACAGCTGAATTTTCAAAGGAAATTGGAAACCAAAAGACAATGAAATAACATCATTAATGTGTTGTGGTTGGGAAAGGAGGCGTAGATAAAATAAAAACTGCCCACCCACAATACTATACTCAGTAAACATATCCTTCAAAAATTTAGAGTGAAATAAAGATGTTTCCAGGTAAGTAAAAGCTCAGAGAATTTGTCACCAGCAGCCTGACACTATTAGATCTTCTAAAGGAAGTTCTACAAGGTATAGGGAAACAACCCCAAATGGAAGCTAGTGCTACAGAAAGTAATGAGGAGCAGTAAGAAGTAAAGATAAAATCATATTCACCGTCCAGCCAGTGTAGAGCAGTGGTTGAACATTGACCCATGAACCAGGAGGTCACAGTTTGATTCCCAGTCAGGCCACATGCCTGGGCTGCAGGCTCGATCCCCAGTAGGGGGCATGCAGGAGGCAGCCGAACAATATTTCTCTTTCATCAATGTTTCTATCTCTCTATCTCCCTCCCTTCCTCTCCCTAAAAATCAATAAAAACATATTTTTAAAAATCATATTCATTGCTTTAAAATAGCAATAATAATGTCTTACAAAGGGCAGGAGGTAGTAAGTGAAATTAACTACAGTAAGCTGTTTGGGTAAAACCTAAGGAAGGTGTTTTATAATTAGTCAGAAATGCATATTGAAATCTCTAGCATAGCCACTAACAATGAATACAAGGATCTATACCAGGGGTGGGCAAACTTTTTGACTCGAGGGCCACAATTCCTGGACAAGCCAGGGGCTTAAACTGGACCGGAGGGCCGGGAACAAAAGCATGGATGGAGTGTTTGTGTGAACTAATATAAATTCAAAGTAAACATCATTACATAAAAGGGTACGGTCTTTTTTTTTTTTAGTTTTATTCATTTCAAATGGGCCGGATGCGGCCCGCGGGCCGTAGTTTGCCCACGGCTGATCTATACTAATAAAAGGGTAATATGCTAATTAGACTAGGAGACCTTCTGGACAAAGCCAGGGGCTTGGCCGGCCTGCAAACTGTCCCCAAATGGCCCTCAGACCCTCACCCAGGGCGGCCATGCCCCCCAGCAGGGACCCCCCACCCTGAAGGGGGTGTAGCCAGTCTGAAAACAGCCCTCAGCCCCTCACCCAGGCTGGCCACGCCCCCCAGCAGGGACCCTCACCCCATGGGGGCATGGCCAGCCTGGAAATGGCCCTCAGCCCCTTGCCCAGGCTGGCCACGACCCCAGTGGGGACCCCCACCCCGATGGGGGTGTGGCCAGCCTGCAAACCACCCCAAGCCCCTCGCCCAGGCCAGCCCCGTCCCCCAAGGGAACCCCCGCCCTGATCTGGGACCCCCTTCAGGGCAGACCAGCCGGCCCCCATCCGTGCACCAAGCCTCTATCTATACTAATTAAGGGTAATATACTAATTAAACTGGGAGACCTTCTGGATGTCCTTCCAGACAAAGCCATGGTGGCGGGGCTGAGGCAGAGGCAGTTAGGGGTGATCAGGCCAGGAGGGGAGGGCAGTTGGGGGTGATCAGGCCAGCGGGGGGGGCAGTTGGGGGCAAGCAGGCCAGCAGGCAGAGTGGTTAGGGGCAATCAAGCAGACAGGCAGGTGAGCGGTTAGGAGCCAGCGGTCCTGGATTTCGAGAGGGATGTCTGACTGCTGGTCAGACATCCCCCGAGGGGTCCCAGATTGGAGAGGGTGCAGGCCGGGCTGAGGGACAAACCCCCACACCCCATGCACAAATTTCGTGCACGAGGCCACAAGTATGTAATTAAAAGGCTAATCAAGCAGAAACACTTAATAACTATACCTGATTAATAGCCCCATTCCAGACCTAATGGTGGGCCCTAGAATCTGAAATTTTATCATGTTCCCTCAGTGGTCCTATGCCCCCAAGCATGACAGCCATTGCTGTAGACCTTAGATGTTCACTCAGCAAACCCTTTTACAAATTGCTTGCGGTTGCAATTATGAAGTGGCATAGATGATAAAAACACAAATCTACTCAGAGGCCACTAAAGAAAAATAAACAACCATAAGCCTAAGTACTATCTAGGAATAAATACAAAGGAGATAATAAATGTTCAAGCATCCAGTACAGTGTTCCCAAGGGCACCTTCATAAACAAAGTGAGTCCAATGAATAGAGAATTTTTTTCATTACCCCACGCTTTCCCTGAACCGAACCATTAATCTTCTCAGTCACACTCCTTTAAGAGGTGAACCACTGCTGTATCAAAAACAGGAATGTGATCATCAGATTTCCTTTCTCACCTTTGTATTCTGGCAACATCCCTGGGCTCAGAGATGAAGAAGGGTGATTTGTTGCCATTTGACAAGAGTCGTAGTAACTGTCATCCCTGTTGTACCTGCTGCTGATACTGACAGTTGTTTGGCACTTTAGTTTGTAATATGTTTCAAAACACATCATTTCTGTACAGGAGTCCTAGAGCAAAGATACAATAATGTTTCATTGTTATTATCATACTAGAAGCCTGGTGCATGAATTCCTGCATGGGTGGGGTCCCTTGGCCTGACCAGTGATTGAAGCCTATTGGGAGACCAGCCGGCTGGGGGGAGGGACCAGGGGAGGTTGGCTGTGGGAGCACACTGACCATCAGGGGGCAGCTCCTGCGTTAAGCATCTGCTCCCTGGTGGTCAGTGCGTGTCATAGCGACTGGTCAACCGGTTGTTCCGGTTGGTCAGTCTTAATGGTCGCTTAGGCTTTTATATATATACTAGAGGCCTGTTGCATGAAGATTCATGCAATAGGCCTTCCTTCCCCTGGCTGCCGGCACCGGTTTTCCTCTGGCACCCAGGACCCAGGCCTTTGGTCTGGCTGCAGCGAGGCTTGGCTTCTCTACTCCAGCTGCAGCGGAGAAGTCAAGTCTTCAGTCTTCAGTCATCTTCAGTCTTCAGTCATCTTAAGCCTTCGCTCTGTGCCTGCATATGCAAATTAACCGCCATCTTTGTTGGGTTAATTTGCATACTCATCCTGATTGGCTGGTGGGCGTAGCAGAGTGACACCGATTTTCATGTTTCTCTTTTATTAGTGTAGATATACATGTTTAAAATGTAATAAGAAAACTGAGGCTCTAAAAAAAAAGGAGCCTGTGCATTTGGGGGTATTTTTATTATGGTGCCTAGCATTACCTAATACAGAAACCAAAATTAGTATTCTGCCACTGCTGTTATAAAATCATTCAGGCAAACAATTGGCATTCTATATTTTTATCTCCAACTGCTATGCCTCTTGTTCCGTATCACAGGCCTAAATCCAACTTGTGTCTTCCCAAGAAAAGAGGATACATAATAAAAGACGAAAGGTAATTTTAGGGAAAGAAATCAATGGTGTTTGCATGCAATAAGTTCCTCATTCTTTCAAAAAGCCAGAACTATCTAAAATGCATGCAGTTTTAGAATACAGTAAGAATTGGCACTTCATTTTAGAGATCTACTACCCCCCAAAAAATCAAGATTGAATGGTGGAACATATAGAAGTGGTTAGCAGGTAACATGCAGTAAAAGATCTTATGGCTGTTTATTTTAATGTCTGTTCTCAATTCCCACCCTCATCCCCTTTTAAACATAATCCGCTCTTTTATCCCCAGCATATAGCACAGCATCTGGTACATATCAGGCTCTCTATTTTCTGCATGAATAACACTTGCCTAACCTTGCAGTGCTGCCTTGACTGTCTCACTACTGTTCTCCTTATATTGTCTTACCCATTTCTTGGAGGACAGGGTCCAGGCTCGATGCTATCTCTGATTCTCCAACAGCAAATACAGCACAAGCAAGATGAATGCGATGGTGATTTGAAAGTCCCAAGACTTTGGACTTTGCATTGTTTTCAGCTCCTGTCATCATTGGTAATACACACACACACACACAAAGAGTGAACACCATCTTCAAACAAAATTTTCTTTTTTCAAAGAACATTTTTAATAATAATAACCATGATGCCAGGCATTCTACTAGGTGCAGCACATGGTATATTATTTTTATTTTTCATCTTCAAAACATCTTTCCAAAAAGGAAGCCACAGTCAGGGAGAAAATGTTTGTAAAACATGCACCTGACAAAGGACATGTATCTAGAATATACAAAACACTCTTCATACCTAAATAATAAGAAAATAACCCAATTTTTAAAATGGGCAAAAGATTTAAACAAGCAATTCATCATAGAAATATGCAGGTGATAAATTAACACACGAAAAAATATTCAACATCATTAATTGTCAGGGAAATGGAAATTAAAACCACAATGAGCCCTGGCTGGGTGGCTCAGTTGGCTGGAGCATCGTCCCATACACCAAAGGGTTGCAGGTTTGATTACTAGTCAGGGCACATACCTAGGTTGCAGGTTTGATCCCAGGTCAGAGCACATTCAAGAAGCAACTGATCAATCTCTCTCTCTCTTTCTCTCTCTCTCTCTCTCTCTCTCTCTCTCTCTCTCTCTCTCTCTTTCTCTCTCTCTCTCTCTCTCTCTCTCTCTCTCTCTCTCTCTCTCTCTCTCTTTCCCTCCCTCTCTCTCTATTTCTCTGCCTTCCTCTCTTTCTAAAAAAAAAAAAAATCAGTAAGCATATCTTCAGGTAAGGATAAAGAAAAAATACAACACGATGAGATGCCAGTACACAACCACTAGAATAGTTAAATTTTTTAAATTGATCATACTAAGTATTGACAAGGAAATGGATCAACTGAATGCACTGCCAGTGGGAATATGAAATGGTACAACCACTTTGGAAAATAGTTTAATAAAATTTAACTTAAACATATATACCATGACCCAGCCATTCCATTCCTAGGTACTAACCCAAGAGAAAGGAAAGCAAATGGCCATACCAAGACTTGTCCACAGGCCCTGGCCAGAGTCGCTTCATCTGAACGTCACCCTCCTCATCCGCAATACGGACATAAATGGTCTGATCCATTGTAAGTCACTGAGCTTGTGTCATTTCCAAGTGAGATAAGGTGTATAAGGGAACGTTGAAACAAAAGCTTTACAGGTCTACACCACTGCAGTAATGATGCAGGTGGAGCCACCACCCCGACACAGTGCCTTTGTGCAGAACAGAAAGGGAGACTTCCTCTGGGTGGAAGAACTACATAAAGGACCCCTCTGAGCTGACCAGTCCCCACAGCATACACAGTAGGAGCCATGGCGCCTCTAGGCAGTGAAAAGGGCAGGAAGGGGCCAGGGGTTAGGAAGGGCAGAGAGGGTGAAATCCATGGTGATAGAGGAAGATTTGACTTTGGGTGGTGGGCACACAATGCAAAATACAGATGATATATCATAGAATGTACACTTGAAACCTATATAATTTTATTAACCAATGTCACCCCAATCAATTTAATTTAAAATATAGGAAAGGGCAGGGCATAGTGGGTGAAGCACAGCTGGATCTCTGCCCACACACACTTCCCCTTCCCCAGGCTGGGTGTTTTGAGTAAGTCAACAAACTCCTTACCCTTCCTCTGTGGCTCTAGACACAGTCCAGTCTTCCATCCTCACCACAGGGAAGCTGCATGCCTAAGTGAGAGCGTTTGGTGGAACAGCAGAGAGGAGGGAGGGTTTAGCAGTAGGTTCTGTCTGGGGCGCCCCAAGGGACAGTGATCCGCAAACTCACGGATTGCTTGAGGACTTGGGCCACATTGGCAACTGGTGAGAGAGAACACCAAGGGGTGAGAGTGTAGCTCTAAAAGGGAACGCAGAAGGACTCCGCAGCATGACCACTACCTCTCTCCTTCACCTCCCTCCCTGACCATCTTGCCTTGGGCTGGGCCACGCTCTTCCCGCCTGCTGCAGAGCGGCCCTGTTCTTGGAGGGTGAATTACCGCTGTGGGCTAGCAGAGCCGAGCCAGAAGCCAGCCGGGCTCAGGATTCTGTTCCCCAGGCTAAATGATCTTATTCCAAAGTAGTGAACCAAAGGCCATTACCGCAACATCATCAGCTTTATTTCTAATTTACATGATCTATGCACCTTTCAGGATTACACATTCCAATTAGCAGGGAATGCGGCTATTCCAATTGTGTGTACTGGTACGCTAAAATTATCGTGGCAAAAGTAAAAAATTGCTTCAATTACGTGAATGTGTTAGTCTTCTATCAGGTTTGCTCTGAAATATTGGTTCTTCCTATTCCAATTAATGGAATTACAGCTTCATTAAATATATTTGCTTGTAAAAAAATATTTTAACAAAATGTCCCTCAGTATTTTTAAATAGCAGCATGTACGTATATCAGCTGTGTTTCTGCAATTTCTCATCTCCCATGTTCATGTTATTTGCATCGAAAAACTTTTCCTGACCTTATTATAGAAGATAATTTTACTCTAGGAAGACACATGAGAACTGGCATCAGATCTCCTTGCATATTTCCCCTTCATGAAATGATTCAGTGTTTTTTTTAAAGTTATGCATTCTCTAGAAAGATGATCCAGAAAATAAAAGTATAGCTATGGCCCTAACCAGTTGGCTCAGTGGATAGAGCATCGGCCTGCAGACTGAAGAGTCCCCAGGTTCGATTCTGGTCAAGGGCATGTACCTTGGATACGGGCACATCCTCAATAGGGGGTGTGCAGGAGGCAGCTGATCAATGTTTCTCTCTCATCAATGTTTCTAACTCTCTATCCCTCTCCCTTCCTCTCTGTAAAAAATCAATAATATATATATTTTTAAAAAATATAGCTATGTATGGTGATGGATGTTAACTAGGCTTATTATAGTGATAATTTCATAATACATACAAGTATTAAATCATTATGTTTTTCATGTGTTATGTAATGTTATATGTCAATTCTATCTCTATAGAAATGAAAAGACTGACAATACCATATACTTGCAAGGATGTGGAGCAATTGACATGCTCATACACTGCTGGTGGGAGTGGAAATTGGTTTAAGGTTTGTGAAAAGCTGTTGGATAGTATATTTAACAAAAAATAGACATACATGTGTTCCTGTGGCCAAACCCACTCCCAAAAAAAAGAACCCAGTATGCCACAATGTTGGTTCTCTTCTAGACAGAGTCCAAATAAACATTTAGAATGCGGTATCTGAAAGTTCAAGGCTCATGGACAACGTGAAGAGCTAGTTTTGAATTCCAGCTCGGCCACTATGTGGCTAACTTCTCTGGGCTTAGGTTCATCACCTGTAAAAGGGGTTAATGAGGAAAATAATGTATGCAATACTCATAAACAGGTGCTCATTAAATGCCAACATTATCTTACTCAATCTTCAGCCCATGATGGTGATTTAATAAATATTCATTTAATTTCTATAAAATAAGAGTCCCAGTGAAGTTTTTACTGGTTCTGCAAATCAGGGATATATCCTTTTCAGAAGTAAAAGATAAATCGGTAACAGGCTAAGTTCTGGGCAAAATTTCCAATAAGCCAAGCGCCTTCCTTGCTATTCCTGCTGCTTTCACATATCTTGGGACTCTTTCCCGCATGCCACAGAGGATCCAGAAATACTGTCCTTCATTGATGTGTATTCTAATCTCCAAGAAGCCTTAGACTCTGGAAAGCAATCTGGTTAAATCAATTCTTATTTAGCAATGACTGTCTGACACACTCAGAGATACGTGCCTTTTAAAAGGAAGCCAGTATGTGATTCAAAAGAAGAAAAAGTTGGCAGATGTTCAGGCAGCAAATCAAACAGAAAAAAACTTTTGTGTAGGAGAGGCATCTTTGGTCGATGACAGACTTAGCACCCACACCCCTTAACTTGTTACAAGTAACAGGCTGCTCAGACAGCCCTTTTGGCACAACAGGCGAAGCGGTCACTCCGCACGGTGGCTTCCTTCGTGGGAAGAAGCTTGTTACACTCTAGGGGACTTTTCTTCTGGAAGCCTCTTGGCTATACCTTTTATTCCCCCATCACCATCACTCTTGACTCTTAGAAATGTCAGTTAGAAGAACCAAAATCAGAGTTTTATCTCACAGAACATTTTAAATAACTTTAATAGCTTTTTTGTGATAAAATATTTTTTCTTCAGGAAAGAAATTATTAGATTACCAACTGCAACAGTAATTTAACTCATAGAAACTGAGAATTGTTTGTATCATAGATACAAGAGATGCTTATGGATGACGGAGAATAGGCCAGAATGGTGAAATCCACAAATAAATCCTGGATTGTACCTTTTGCCATCTTTTCCAACCTATCTTACCTCAAGTATTTTATCAAAGATGCTAATAAGCAAGAAGGCCAACCAGTCTTACAGATACTAGAACATGACACGATACATGCCCCTCCTTCCCCCCCCCACATACGCACACACCCTCAAGTTCATTATTATGGCTCCAACACTGGCAGAGATCTTAATGAGGAAAGGAAAAGTGTAACTAGAGAAAGGATGAAATAAAAAGGCCTGAGTAATCTATTAACTGAATGATTTCTGAGTAATTACTTACAATTTTTCCCTAAAATAAAACTTTGACCTCGGCTTTTACAGTTTAGGAGATGGTATTTTCCCATCAATGCTGTAAGAATATCTATTATTGAGGCAGCATAATAAGAGCTAGGAAAATTCCTTGGCAAGTAGAATGGGGAAACTGAGACAGTTAAATGGCCAAACAATTTCCACCCAGATAATAAATGGCAAGATCTTATCTTCCCTAACCAAGAAGACTAAGAAGCAAATGATTTACACATTCCAGGCCATGCCGTGGCAAGCCTGCCTCAGTCCCAGTCCCTCTTGGGTAACATTCCCTGAAGGTGAAACTGACCGGAGAATGACCCTGACCCTCTATGCTCGTTTTGATGCATCAGCATATTAAGGGACATACCTGGAAAGCTGATGAATTTTCTATCGAGATCCCTCTCTGAGACCTGCCCTAAAATTCCCACCTTTTAGAAAACAGATAAAAGCCCTGAAGACAAAGGAACCTGTACATGCTCTCCCGTAAGCATGCCTGTGCCTTCTCTCCTCAGATGCCTGTCTTTGCTTTCTTTCTTCTAAGGTCTAAGGGTTTGCAGGAGACTTGCAACTAGGACCAGCGGCAACTTGTCCTTGGCTAACCCTCTGAACCTGTCTCCAGGGGCCCCCACTTTTGCCTCTGTAACTTGTTTGCTGAGTCCATGCAGCCCAGCTGGCTCACTTCTCTGCCTCTGTGACTTTCTTTCTAAGGGGCCAAGGCAGCTTCACCCGAGGCTCACTCCTGTTGCTATGATCTTGCCTCTTCTGTCGTAAGCCCTTCCTTTGTTTCACTGTCCCCAGCTTTTGTGCACACACTCTCAAAATCACCTGGACTTGTATCATGAAATCTTTCTTGCACAAAGTCAAGAACCCACACATTCCAGGCTGTGCGAGGGCAGACCCGCTTCAGTGCCGGTCCCTTTCCAGTGATGCTGCCGTGTAAAAAACTGTTCCTTCCTTTTACTTCTCTTGTCAATGATTTTCTCTTTTAATTCTTAGAGTGCGAAGCAGAAAATAAAATGATGGAAAATTTCTCCAAAAAGTCCCAGAAGACCTTCGCTCAGACTCATTTTCCCTTCAGATGAAGTTAGGTGGGATAACGGGGGAAAACAGAACCAGGTCTTCTTGAAATATCACTCCTAGAAAGTAAGCATTGACTCCTTTGAACTCAGTGAGAACTTTTCCTCAAAGCCTCGTCACACGCTGCCTCAATTAGGGCCTCACTGATACCCTCTGGGAAAAAGTGTTTTGGAGGAATGAGAATTGGCAGCATCAACAGCACCTCCAGAAATCCTGATGCCAGACCGCCTACACAGTTTGATGGCAAGAATGGCCTCCCAGGGAGCTTGATCTCCTAGACATGCGAATAAACACAGCTGGTTCTCCTTCACACTCAACACAGGGAGAGCTCTGAGCCAGAGTCCCCAGCTCCTGGGGTGAAGCAGCACCTCAGGTGGCCAGGGCCACCCCAGGACTAAGCAAGCTGAGGCAGCTCCAAGACCACACCTGCTTGGCGGCTGTTCCCAAAGTGTTGCCACTGGTTGCTATTGCCACACCTGACTTAATTAGGCCAAACCTTACATTCACTCTCTCTTCTTTTTATCAAACTCCTTTACTCTCAAATATCTCCAATCTCTTTTCCTTGCCACGTGCCCACCAGTGCTTAGAGAAGTACTGAGTAGTTGGGTTGAATGCCTAGTGAAGCCTAGGAGAGGTGGTGGCTTCCTGCCTTGGTTAATTTCAGGGTTATCTCACCTTCCCCCCTTTTTAATTCTTCCAACACTTCTCTAACCAGTGACAATAATAAATACCCTCTACCTGTCATGGTTCTTTTTCCTTGACTGGGCCTTGACCAATGCAAACGCACTTTAACATTGGCTATTTGCATGTTCTCTCAGTTGTTGCTGATGCCTGGAGAATGGGTGGTCTTGTCTAATCCTCCACAATGTCCTTTGAGGTCCCTTGTGTCCCTTCTGGCCTTAATGGGCATTGAGCTGACATCTGTACAGTCTGTGATTCCAACCATTTGCCTCCAATTAACAGGTCCTCAAATTCTGCACTTATTTTTTCTGATCCCAAGCTTCTGTTGGGTCTCTGGCCTTTGAGCATTTCCAGGACCCTTTACCAGGGTACACAGTGACCCTGGGATCTCCTTCAGACTATGGTTCTTCACAGTCTCAAAGCACCTGCTCGTTCTCCCTCTCTCTCTCTCTCTCTCTCTACCCCATTACACCCACACCCATTCCAATTTATTGCCCCTTCTCCTTTTTGGATATTGTGCCAATTTAAATACAGGATGTCTGAAAGCTTGCAGCCTCCCCTATGCTATGCTCATGAGAGTGGATCACTATTTTCACAACGTTTCTTAACGCTTACACAGATGTCCCCATAGCTCCCTCCTCATCGTGGTCCAATCCTAAGAGAGTAGGACGAAGCAAGGACACTGGCATCTTATTCTCCGCCTTCCTCTCTCCCTACCTCCTGCCTATCTTTCTCTTTCTCGAATCAGAAGAATTTTCCTTTACTCCTTTGTCCTTTTTGGCAAGGACTTGCCCCACATTATTTGCTTCTCCCCAAAGTATTATTTATTCTCATCACTTTCCTGGGAGTCATACTGACAGAAAGGCTGCAGGAAAACATAATTTTAAGCTGGGGGGAAAGAGGAGTAAAAAACATAATCATTTAAGACTTTAACATATCACTCCCACTGCATGCTCCCTCAAGTGCATCTTTGTGCCCTCAAAAGACATTTATTCTTCTTTAGGTCTCCTTCTAAGAAAGTGAGAGCTAGACCTCTGTTCTCCACCCGTCTTCCAGGCCTGTGCGGCTCAATATGGCAGCCAATACCACATGTGCCTACTGAGCACTTAAAATCTGACTTGTCTAAATTCAGATGTGCTATAAGTGATGAAATTACATACCAGATTTTGAGGTGCTCTCCCTCTCAGGAACATGCCCCCCGCCTTTCCCTTCCCCTTCCCCATCCCCGCCCTCCCAGACAAGTCACCTTTACCTTCCTCACTGCTAAGCTCTAAGGCCCCTTTCTTTGCCTCTATAGCTTGTTTCCTAAGCCCATTTCTTCTATAACTAATAGGAAAAATACATACCAGATTTTGAAAACTGAGTATTTAAAAAGAATGTAACATACTGCATAGATAATTTATATATTGCTTATATGTTGAAATAACAGTTTACATGCACTGGGGTAAATAAAATATATTATTAAAATTAATTTCATCACTTTCTTTTTCCTCTTTCATGTGCCTATTAGAAAATTTTAAATTACACGGGTGCGTATCACATTTCTTTTGGCATCACATTTCTTTTGGCCGGCTGCCAGCTTCATGAGACCTCAGACAGTTGTTGACTATTGTGCTCCGGGCTGGTATCCAGTGCGTTTGTACCAGGGTGGCTGTCCCAGCTGTTTATAGATGTTGCCGGTTTGGGTCAGCGCCCTGCCATCACAGGTGGTTAAATATTTTTCATATCACCTGTTGTATGGCCACTGGCTAGCCCAGTGCTGGCAGACAGCACTGGTCAAATAAATGAATGACAACCAGGATGATGATTTCTTCAGTTCCTAAAATGACCATGCAGCTGTGACCTGACAGATGATTGCATAAGCCTGTCACACTAACCAGATTTCCATTCTCTGCCCTGTTATTGGGGAGACGCAGCTAAAGCACGCGTCACATTAACGTCAAAGCCCAGACAATAAAAAAGCCTTCTGCCCCGTCTCTGGTGTGGGAGATCTAATCTCTGCTTTTAAATGTGGCATCAGATGAGCGGCCAGACGCCCAGGCACAACCCATGGGAGTTCCCTGACTCTACTCCCAGCTCAAGCTGCAGGGAGTGACAGGGTCGGCTCCACACGGGGCTGGGCAGCTGTTTACGTGGCATGATGGGAAAGTCCCAGGAGAAACGTCTGCCCCCAAAAGGTCTCCTTTTCCTCCCTTCCTCAGAGGGCTCTTCCCTGCCGACCCCTGTGGAGGGTTGAACTTTGTGTCATTCCCCCCAGCTCTGCCCAATTCACATGTGGATGTTCTGACCTCCAGGACCTCAGAATGTGACCTTATCTGGAAATGGGATCGTTGCAAATATAATGAGTTGAGATAAAGTCATATTGGAGTAGGGTGGGTCCTTCAGCAAAAGGGGACATTTGGACACAGAGACACGCACACGGGGAGAAAGCCATGTGAGGACGAAGGCAGAGGTCAGGGTGATGCTTCTCCCAGGCAAGCACACCACCGATTGCCAGCAACCCCCCAGCAGCTACAAGGGAGGCTGAAGCTACAGGGAGGCCGGGACAGACTCTTCCTCGCAGCCCTCAGAAGGAACCAAGCCAGCGGACAACGTATCTCAGACTTCAAGCTCCAGAACTGTTGTTTAAGCCTCTCAGTTTGTGGTACTTTTTACAGCAGCATTAGAAAATGAATACACTCCCTCAGGTTAATCAGATTCCCGGTTCTTTCTCATAGCACTTCTGTCCTAGTATTTATTAAATTTGGAATTTTTTTCTTGTCTGTCTGCATCTCATTTTTCTCCCAGCTCAATGAGATACCAGTGTCTGTTCTGTCCACCACTGTCCACCCAACATCTAGAAATGGAGAGTAGTGCCACAAACAGGTTTCAATGAATACATGGACTGTCCAACTATTGGAACTGGAAATGCAGCTGTTACAGGTCCACACATATCACTGCTCAGCAAGTCAAAATGTGTGAGGACACAACATCTGTCTCCACCTACGAGGCAGCAAACATCTTGAGACAGCAGCACTATGCCTCCTTGATACTGGCTACCCAAACCCCATTAGGTTTACATTCCTACTACCTGACACAGGACCCTGCATGTAGTACAAGCTCAAAAATGAATTAATTTAATTTAATTTAATTTAATTTAATTTAAGGAATTGTACACCTGAAGCCTGTATAATTTTGTTAACCAATGTCACCCCAATGAGTTCAATAAAAAGGAAAAAAATGAGCACTTGTTGATCATCCATATGAAAGGACAGAACAGGACTGATAGCTGTGTCCTTAACCCCTCTTCCAAGAAAAAGCCGCAGAATGTATCAGTTACTCAGCCTGCCCTTATCTTGGCCAATGGGAAAGTGGGGGAAACTAGCCCAAGGCCAAGAGTATGCTAGCCACCCCCCTGTCTTTGTGTAACCAGACCCTAGCTGCACCCTGCCCTTGGTCACTAGCCCCCAGCCCTCACTCAACCAACCGGAATAGGCCAAATCAGTGGTCAGAGTGTGCCCCCACCCCCCAACTTCCCAAGCCCTATAAATTCTTTGTTCTCTTGGAACTCGGGGCCCTCTCGCACCCTATCGCTGCGTCGGTAGAGGAGGCAAAGGGACCAAGTCCCGGGCTTGAATAAAAGGCTCTATGCTTTTGCATCGGACTCAGCTCCCTAGTGGTCTGTCTTGGGGGATTTTGAAATCTGGGCATAACACATACAGACTCTAAAATGAATCAGTCCATGTTAAAGCCTCCTTTGGTGTAAAACACCAAGTACTGGCCCGGAATTAGCCTTTCTCTTTTCTACTTTTTAGTTCCCTTTTCATACCTACTCCAATTTCGCTTGGACTTGTTTTTGCTAAATCAGGAACTTTTTATTTTAGTAAAATCTCCAAGGTAATCAAAAAAATGAATATTTTCACATTTAGATCACCCTGAAAAGTAGCTAATTTTAGACTGGCAGCAATTTATAATAGAACTGGGGATAACTCCTCCCTCCTAATAAGGAAACCGGAAGGTAACTGGTAGATGGATAAGGTGGGTACAACCAAGGCCGTCTGAAATTGTTCTTTGGCAAATATCCGTTTGTTTCTTGTACTTGCCCTTCTCCTAAGCAGGCGAGGGAGGACTGCCAAATACCAACTCAAAGAATGCTCATCAAAATGCTGAACATAAGAGTGAAGACTACCAGGGAGTGTTTTAAAAATTAGTTTCTAGTACAGTCTGAGATATCTTTATATTTCTAGAAAACAGCATTGCTGCCCGATTGGTTCTGGCATTCTAGGTTCAAAAGCCCCACCCACAACAGAGCTAGTAAAACCCCCACACCTTTCACCTGGAGGCCATCCAATTTGTGTCCTCACTTCAAAACATAAACTCAGAGCCCTAGCTGGGTGGCTCAGGTGGTTGGAGGGTTGTCTCATACACCACAGGGTTGTGGGTTCAATTCCTGATCAGGGTACTTGCCTAGGTTGCAGGTTCAATCCCTAGAGAGTGTACAGGAGGCAACCAATCGATGTTTCTCTCTCTCTCTCTCTCTCTCTCTCTCTCTCTCAATCAATTTTAAAAAAACATATCCTCAGGTGAGGATTAAAAAAGCACACACAAACTCAGAAAATGGGAAGGCATGTGGAAAAAGAAGTAAGCAGCTGAGCTGAATGTATTTCTGTCCTCTCTTTACATATGACATTGAAGTTAAATGTTGCAATGAAATAGCTCACATGTGGCTCAAATCCCATGCTGGCCTTAGGCTCTAAAATGGGAGGCCTCCAGGGGCAAAACTCTCGCAGATTGTAATTTGATATTTACGATGTTCTATCGCCATCTCCTGGAAGCAAAGACCAAGAACACAAAAAAAGGATGCTGGGGTTTCAGCTTTCAGTGAGGATCATTTTCTTCCAGTTCTCAAGAAAAGTCAATACTGCAGTCACTGAAGATACACGCTTGCATCACATTCCAGATGAATTAACATAATGTTGGGCAACCCAGAAAGCTAAAAGGCAAATGTTCAGAACTCCAGCGTCAGTTATTTGAGAGCAAGAGATAACATCAAACCTCTGAGTAATGAGCCTCTCCAGTTGCCAGTCCCCAGAGGAGGTCTGAGTTCTTCTCATGAGTAAAGAGATATGAGATCCCGTTTTGCAGTGTCAGTGGTACTGCAGCAGCACAGAGATGCTAAAACAGCTGTGGGCAAACTACGGCCCGCGGGCTGGGATCCGCCCGTTTGAAATGAATAAAACTAAAAAAAAAAAAAAAAAAAAAGACCGTACCCTATGTAATGATGGTTTACTTTGAATTTATATTAGTTCACACAAACACTCCATCCATGCTTTTGTTCCGGCCCTCCGGTCCAGTTTAAGAACCCATTGTGGCCCTCGAGTCAAAAAGTTTGCCCACCCCTGTGCTAAAAGAATCTTTTCCCTACCCGGCTTTGAATGTAGTCATCCTTATCTCTGCTTTTTTTAGTCTCAGAATTTGGCAAAAGAGTTCTAAGGATTTGAAAAGATTATTAACAGGACTGTCTTCCAGATTAACTCCTTTCCAGGCTATCCTGTGGTGGAGTTGTTTACACATATGGCAGAAACACAGCCCAGTGAAGTGGAATGTTTGACATTCTCTGCACAAGATCTCATCCATCTTCACGTCTCAAAGTTTTGTTTATAAAAAGCCAAAGGATCATAGTGGAATGCCTTAAAATATTACTTTCAAGCACACTTTAACCTTGATCATTATATATTTTCCATGAATATCCTCATGCAATGAGTGTGTGTGTATGTGTGTGTGTGTGGGGGGGGGGGGGCGGTGGGAATCATAAAACTCTAGAGTACAAATTATTTTAGTCCAACCACTCTCAGTCCCAAAGCACAAACTGTATTCATGAGTGGAGGGGCATGGACTCTACGGTCAACTCCCACCAGGGACAATTTGACCATCTGTTCTTTCTAAAGATTTGGCCCCCATCCCGTCCTGACTCTTGGGGACATTTGTAGCTTATACACCTCACCAACGTCCTGGAGTAGCCAGGGGTGGCTGATTCCTGTCTGAATACCCATTATGCTTATTCATAAAACACAGAACATGGAACACGGGTTTAGGATTTCAGAGCGCGATGCCACCTTTCTTTTATAACTGATGAAGTGATTTGCTGGTGGTGACGTGGCTTGCTGCTATTTTGGAAGATGGCCGGTTTGAACACAGCATTGAATATGTCAGGCTTTCTGTTGTTGTTTTTAATAAAGCTTTTCTTGAGGGCCTACTTTATAAAAACAGTGTGAGAAACTACTTTTTAAAAAGATATAACTCCTATTCCCAAAAGGTTGACTCTAGTGTCTGAAACTGGCTTCCCCATCTACCCATAAACTGAAAGGAAGCGCATGGTGGCCCAATTTAAAAAAAATGTTACTCTTGACAAAGTATCTCATGTAACATGACAGAGTTACTTGCTAAAGCCAGTCACATGGGAACTCTCCCAAGCTTGAGGGCCAAGAGGAGAAATAACGTTCGTTACTGCCAAGCTTCTTGAGATAGGAACTCTGCCCACACAATGACATCAACAACAGAATTGCAGCATCCCAACCTCCCCCGGAACCCACATTTGGGGTCAGAAGTTCAGTTTTACAAATATCCATGAAATTGAAATGTTTCGGTGGCCCACAACCAAATTCTTGAACTAGAAGATAAGCAGGAAGGTGTCCAAAACTGCTGGAACATCAAAGCAACCAAGATTCCAGGGTGAGGGAGGAAGAGGAATCAAGGGGAGGAAAGCATGGACCTAAAAGTTCCCAAGAATTCTCAGCTGAACACTGGGTTGTTTATGTTTAATGATAAATCCATGTAGCCTGACACTTGACCGAGATAGACAAGGTTTTGAGATGATCAATTCAGCAATTATTTTTCAACTTCCTAAAGACTCTCATCAAAATGGTGCTCTAACCGGTCAGTGAGATTACACCAAAATAAACCAAGGGGCTGGCCACCTTCATACACTTCATTTTAAAAGTTTTCAAAAACGTATCTAAATTGGCATTGATCTTTTCCCTATAGATGTCACCAGTCTTTAATGAGTTGGTTTTGGGCAATTTCTCTTCTTCCACTCTCCCACCACAAACTCAACTTCCAGCACACAGAACTACTTGCAAGTTTTCTTAAATATGCCAGGCTCCCTTGGGTCCCCATGCTTCATATGAGCTCTTGCTTCTACTTCAAATACCTTCCCTTTGACCTGCTTGTCCTTAAAGCTTCAGCCCAGGAGTTGCCTTCTCTTGTCTCCTCCAGGCAATCTGGAGACCCTCACCTTTGTGCTCATACAGACCCTATACATACCTCCATCACAGCACCATCACAAGTTAGTAAAATTGTTTTCCCTTCCCACAAGCTATAGGTTCATTCTAGGAAATGATTTAAGAGTCTGACTGTCTACCCCAGTACTCAGAGTTGAGTCAAAAATATAGCCAGGTCTCTGCAAATGTCTGCCAGAAGGATGACCATTGATTGAGATGTTAAGAATGGGGTTGCTTGCCCTAACCAGTTTGGCTCAGTGGATAGATAGAGTGTCAGCCTGCGGACTCAAGGATCCCAGGTTCAATTCCGGTCAAGGGTATGTACCTTGGTTGCGGGCACATCCCCAGTAGGGAGTGTGCAGGAGGCAGCTGATGGATGTTTCTCTCTCATCGATGTTTCTAACTCTCTATCCCTCTCCCTTCCTCTCTGTAAAAAACCAATAAAATATATTTTAAAAAATAAAAAAAATAAAAATCATCATTCTCCCCTTTAAAAAAAATAAATAAATAAAAGTGACAGGCATCATTTTAAAAAAAAATGGGGTTGCTTTCTGGTAGGACGCAGCACTGTGGACAGCCAGGACAGTGGCTTCCTGGCCAGTTCAGACGGGCAAAAAGACATGCCCACTGACTTCCTCCCTCCCCCTCGTGTCATCTCTCGGCTGTTCTAGAGAGCCCCTCTCCCCCTCAGCCCATGTTTTAGACCCACAAGAATGAACCTTTACATGAAGCAGGTCACCCCTCCTCAGCTTTCCCAAGCCTCCCTGGAGTACCGCTGACTCTCTCTGAGTCCAGCAGTGACTAAGTAGGCCACCTGTATGTTCCTGAACTCAAGGGGTTCGCCACTTGGGGTGCTCTGTTCAAAAAGGAGACATGGTTGTTGCAAGGCAGTTTTATTTACTTGCAGCAAGTAAAGGAGACAGGGGATTCATATCCAAAGCGCTGCCTCCCAGAAGGGAGGCTTAGCCATTGCTTATATACACTATTTGGTCAATTACATGTTGATTTCTTCTTTGCCTTCGGCAACTTTCATCTGGTTGAGTTCCCGTCAGCTCATCCTATTTATAGCTGCATCCACAGAATACTACGCTACATTTTAAACATTTTGTAAGAAATAACATTTAGAACTGCCCAGACCTTGAGACTCTTTCCCTACCTAACATGTCCTTCTGTGGCCAGTACCCTCTCATATGTAGTCACATAGCACTTTGCCAAGTGTGCAGCTGACACTCAGGTATTGTAGGAATCTGAGTTTTTAAGTCGTGGCCTCCGCATGGACATCAGAACTTTCCCTCTTCTCCCAACTCAATTCACTAAAAGCATAAGCTTCATTAGTTTGTCTCCTATAGTCATCTTTGTTATAAAGGGAGTTCTGTTTCTAAGGTAGAAATTAGTCACTTCATATTTAAAGTTCCTCACTGATTCTTTGAAGGCACCTTTACTATGTCCAGGGAAGATGATATTCAGACAGATCCCTTAACTTCTAAAGACTATGTAACAGAAGGAAACGCCATCTCTCAAATAATGTGTTTGGTTCACTGTCAGAAATAATACCAGGCTGGTTAGAATAAGGACTTGATATGTAGTTTCCAATATTATGTATGATCTCAATAGTCTAGATTATGAAGTACCAGCTTACTTCTTTTATCAATTTTGATGATCTACAGAGACTTGAAATTTATAAAGAGCAGAATGTCCATTTCTGTCGATTCATCACTAATACTTTGTTTAAATATCTTCTTTCAGAAAACCCTTCTCTTTTAAGTCTCCAAGTAATTGTTTTACTTTCCCTGACCTTGGTCTGATACTTTTGCCAATTAGAATAATGATGTAATAGTTTATTATCGAATTGTATATTTTTCCATTTCCTCTTTTCACCACGAGCGTTCCCACAGCCACCACTCAAGCGGTAGCTGGAGTTTTGTATGTACTGCCCTTAGTTGCAAAAGGCGTGGCTTCCAATTCTCAAAGGCAGGAAATTGAGAAATAATTTGGCTTTTTGTTTTGTTTTTTTAGAAGGAAAGGAGTTAATTTTTTGTCTCGTTCTGTTTATTTCTGAAAATCTGGGCCTTAAGGATCAGAAGCCAAATCCTGGTGGACCTGGAGCACAGACTTTGTAAAGGGTGTCCCAAAATTCACGCAAGATTTGAATTTTGCGTGAGCATTAACAACAACAAAAAAATTAAATAAAAGCCTAATTTTACTTGGTTTATTGAATCAGATTCTAATATCTGTTGCCCTTTTATTTCAATCCCTTCAATTTGATAAGCATTACCAAGTACCAATTATGGCCCAGGAGCAGGGACAATGAAGACCAATGAAGACCACGGCTTTGCGTATGTGCCAGCAAAGCCGTGGAGGCCATTTACCCGATGTCCTATTCCATACATAACCCTATACTGTATACTTTATGAATCAATAAAAAATTTACAATTTTTAATTATAAACCTGTGTTTTCTATCAAAATTACTTCTTGCATGAATTTTGGGACACCCTTTACAATAGACTCACAGTGTGATGATATTGTTAGAGAATTCCAGGGCAGGAGGAATGGGGAAACTGAGACACACACACAAAAAAAGTTAAAACAAGACCAAACAGTGTGGACAATATGCAGCCAGCTTGCAAATAGCAAACCATTATCTTCCCAGGCCAAGGACACTTGAGAGCAAATGGTTAAAAGCCTCCCTAAGGAAAGAAGGCAGAAAGGGAGGGGAAAGGAGAAAGGAAAAAAGGACAGTTTTGCTCCCTAATCAATAAAGCCAACAGTCTCAAGGTTTGGCAAGATAAAGCTGCTAGGTGCTTCTCGTGAATTCTGGGAAGGCCACAGCAAGTAAAAAAGACCTTAAAAATTAATCAATACCAAAATATTCAGCAAAGGAATTTTGAAACCTAAAGACAGAAGGGTATATAACGCCTCGGACCTCCACCCAACTTGCTCCTAAGATTAGTGGAGAGCCAGCTTGCACTTCATAAGCCAAATGAATGGTTTGCTTGCCCTGCTTCTTTAATAAAGGTGTGTGCTTTAATTGCTTTAATAAATTGGCTTTACACAACACAATCTAGGTCTCTCCTATAAACTCATTTATATGAGAAGACAAGGATCAAGGTTGGGGCAGTCCTCTCCCACTGACTCATGTCAATAAAAGGCGCCTCTAACGATATGAGTTGCCATATTAATCCTCAAGTAAAATAAGAGTTTAACTAGAGAATTAAAAAGGGGAGGCTCAGAGAGGCAGTGACCAGCTTCCGTAAACTGGAAGATCCCCGAGTAAAGGCCTGACCCTCCAGGCCACAAACTGATTCCTGGGAGCAAGGGGGCAGCAAGACTATAGAAACTTCGTAAAAACCTCAGGAAAGTTAGGGGGAGGTCCCAGCGGAGAAGGAACAGTGCCCAGCTTCTCAGAGTATTGTCCATGATGGTACAAATCTTATGGAGAAGCCGCGTTTATCTGGAAGCAATCGATGAAGAAGATACATGGGCTAGTTGTTGGGCCCGGGGAGGTCCCACCAAGTCCCAGTCTGCATCCCCAAGTTTCCTGAGAAGTGTGCAGGGTGGCTGAGAACCAGCCAGCAGCCGCCGGGGATGCAGAGTGAAGGGCGTGTGTGTAACAATCTGATGCCTCAGCAGAATCACAATGAACTCAAGGGAAGTAATGGCTGTAAGGACTGAAGCCCGAGGGTCAGGTAGAGAGAGCCACACCTCTGCAGGCACTGGTCAGGCCACAGAACTACTATACAAAATGGCATAAACCAGGTAGCTTGTAATCAGCAGCAATTTATTTCTCACAGTTCTGGAGGCTGCGAAGTCCAAGACCAAGGTGCCAACAGATTCAGTGTCTAGTGAGGACGTGTTTCCTAAGATGGGCTTCTCACTGTGTCCACTCAAGGTAGAGGGGTGGACGAGCCCTCTGGTGTCTCTTCTATAAGCACATTAATCCCACTCATGAGGGTTCCATCCTCATAGTCTAATCACCTCCCACAGACCCTCACCTCCTAACACCATCACCTCGAGAATTAGATTTCAACATAGGAATGTTGTGGAGACACAGACATAATGTCTATAGCAATCCTCTAAGAACTTGGGCCACCTGAGGTACCTCTGAGGGAAAGGGCAGAGAATTCTGAAAGAGACGGAGTCTTAAATCAGAGCAGAAACTTGAATTGGAAAGACGGAGTTTTCCATTATCCAGTAAAAACAGAGGCTTGCGACTTGCATTAATTTTAATTTAATGTAATAGATTTATACTTATTCAAGTATATATTTATACTTTTCCAAGTCCTTACACTATAAAAAATGAAAACCTAAAGCATTAACACCATTTACGCATTCAACCAAAAATTGAACGTCTATTCCAAGCACTTTGCTGAAAGCTAGAACTATAAAGACAAATAAGCTGTCATTAAGAAGTGCATGGTGTAGTGCAGGAGACCCTATAGTTACATGTGATAAGTACTGTTGTAAAGGTATATGTATTTGTTTCCTGGGGCTGCTGTAACAAATTACCACAAAGTTGGTGACCTAAGACAACCGAAATTTATTCTCTGACAGTTCTGGAGGCCAAAAATCTAAAGTCAATATTTACTAAATTAAGAAATCCAGGGCACTTGAAACTAAAGAGAAAATGAACAAATGGGACTACATCAAAATAAAAAGCTTCTGCACAGCAAAAGAAACCATCAACAAAACAACGAGAAAACCCACTGCGTGGGAAAACATACTTGCCAATATCATATCTGATAAGGGCCTAATCTCCAAAATTTATAGGGAACTCATACAACTTAACAAAAGGAAGATAAACAATCCAATCAAAAAATGGGCAAAGGACCTAAAAAGACACCTTTCAAAAGAGGACATTCAGAAAGCCAAGAGACACATGAAAACATGCTCAAAGTCACTAATCATCAGAGAGATACAAATCAAAACAACAATGAGGTACCATCTTACACCTGTCAGACTGGCTATCATCAACAAATCAACAAACGACAAGTGCTGGAGAGGATGTGGAGAAAAAGGAACACTCGTGCACTGCTGGTGGGAATGCAGACTGGTGCAGCCACTATGGAAGACAGTATGGAGTTTCCTCAAAAAACTAAAAATGGAACTCCCATTTGACCCTGTGGTTCCACTTCTAGGAATATATCCCAAGAAACCAGAAACACCAATCAGAAAGGATATATGCACCCATATGTTCATAGCAGCACAATTCACCATAGCTAAGATCTGGAAACAGCCTAAGTGCCCATCAGTAGACGAATGGATTAGAAAACTGTGGTACATCTACACGATGGAATACTATGCTGCTGTAAAAAAGAAGGAACTCTTACCATTTGCAACAGCATGGATGGAACTGGAGAGCATTATGCTAAGTGAAATAAGCCAGTCAATGAAGGAAAAATACCACATGATCTCACTCATTCATGGATAATAGAGACCATTATAAACTTTTGAACAATAATAGATACAGAGGCAGAGCTGCCTCAAACAGATTGTCAAACTGCAGCGGGAAGGCCGGGGAGGGTTGGGGGGCAGGAGGGAGGTGGGTAAGAGATCAACCAAAGGACTTGTATGCATGCATATAAGCATAACCAATGGACATAAGACACTGGGGGGTAGGGGAGGCAGGCCAGGGGACTGTCAAGGGGGGGGGGGGGAAAGGACACATATGTAATACCCTTTGTAATACTTTTAGCAATAAAAAAAAGAATAATAATAATAATAAAAAGAAATCCATGGGGCATATGCAATTCATACACAATATTTAAACCTGTCCAAAATAAGGTTTAATAATCTGCTAATCAAAAGAGAGTGATTTTCACATCTTTTATATAGGTACATAATCAAAATATCTGAACTAGAAAATTGTTGCAATAAAGCTGCTGCTAGATAAAAACAGTATTTCAGCAAAACACTGTGTTTCTCTTTGCTGCCTATTATCAATTGGACTTTTAAAATGCCTAATTCTTCCCCTGACCAGTTTGGCTCGTTAGATAGAGCATCAAGCTGCAGACTGAAGGATCCCTGGTTCCGTCAAGGGCACATGCCCGGGTTTCGGGCTCGATCCCCAGTGGGGGGCATGCAGGAAGCAGCCAATCAATGATTCTCTCTCATCATTGATTGTTAAGGGCCACTAGTAAACACTCTGGCATCTTTAAATATGTCGGCTGAAACTCAGAGCGAAGGCAGAGCCATGCCCTAAGGGCGGGCCTGGTCAAGAGACTGGGACGCCACTCAGTTTGACCTTCCCACCCAGTGTTAAGGGAATGGATCTCATGATGTCACCAGGAACTCAAGGCCCACTCAGATGTGATGTAACTTCCTGTCATTCAAGTATTTATTAAACTTTACTTTCCGTGTTAGCCGTCGTTCTGTCCCTCCATCAGAGGGCAGACACCACACCCGGTCCCAGCTTTCCTCTCTTTCTGTCTCAGTCTTGTTTTATTCATTTTCCTTAAACCTCATCGCGTTCTACACAAGATTTTCATCAACCTCCACGTTCTCTCTCACTGCGCTGGTCGCGGGAAGAGAGAACCCCCCTCCCATAATTGATGTTTCTATCTCTCTCTCCCTCTCCCTTCCTCTTTGAAATCAATAAAAATATATTTTAAAAAAAACAATACTGTATAAAAAAATGCTTAATTCTTTAAATAAATTACTTTTTAAATCAACCTAAGCAACCGACATTGGTATTAGACTTTTTTAAATTTTCAAATTACAATTTACATTCAATATTATTCTGTATTAGTTTCAGGAGTACAGCAAAGTGGTTAGAAAATCGTGTACTTTACAGAGTGCTCCCCCTGCTGCTTCAAGTACCCACCTGGCCCCCTACCTAGTTATCATGGTATTATTGACTGTATTCCCTATCCTGTAATCTACATCTCCATTACTATTCTGTAAATGCCAATTTGTACTCCTTAACCCTTCACCTTTTTCATACAGCCCTCCTCAAATCCTTCCCCACCCCCCCACCCCCGAAAACCATGGGTCTGTTCTCCGCACCTATGAGTTTGTTTCTCTTTTGTTTATTCTGTTCTTTAGATTCCACATATAAGAAAAATCATATGGTATTCGTCTTTGGCTTATTTCACTTAGTGTAATATCCTTTGGGTCCGTCCATGATGTCACATAAGGTAAGGTCTCCTTCTTTTTTATGGCTGGGTAGTATTCCATTGTGAAGCACCATAGCTTTCTTGTTGTTGTTGTTGTTGTTGTTGTTGTTGTTGTTGTTTTCAAACTGTAATAGAAAGTTTCTTTAGAAAGTCACAGAGGTAGAAGTGAGCAGTAGAAGAAACAGGCTCAGGAAACAAGTTACAGAAGAAAAAGAAGGGTCCTTGGAGCTTAGGAGAGAGAAGGCAAGAAAACCTCGCCTGGGGAAAGGGATGGGGAAAGGCACAGCTTTTTTGCCCACTCATCTATTGATGGGCACTTGGGTGGCTTCCATATCTTGACTATTGTAAATAACGGCGTAATGAACATAGGGGTACATATATTCTTTTGAATTAATGTTTTGGGTTTCTTCAGGGAAATTAGCAGAAGTGGAATCACTGGGTCATAAGGCAGCTTCATTTTTAATTTTTTAGGAACCTCCACACTGTTTTCCATAGTGGTTGCATCAATCTGCATTCCCATCAACAGCACACTGGAATTCCCTTTTCTCCACATCCTTGCCAACACTTATTGTTTGTGGATTTATTGATAAATAGAGGCCCAGTGCACAAATTTGTGCCCGGGTGGGGTCCGGCCGGCCCGCCCTGATGGGGGTCTATCCAGCCAGGCTAGCTGGTAGGAGTGGTGATCAGGGCCCAGATCAGACTCATTGGCTGCCACAGTGCACGTCATAGCCACCAGTCATTCTGGTCATTCTGCCGTTCCAGTCACTGGGCTTTTATATATATAGATAGCCATTATGATAGGTGTGAGGTGGGATCTCATTGTAGAAAAACTTTTTTGGTAAACAAATTCTCTATATTTGGTTGCATTTTATTAAAAAGTATTGGAATCTTTAATCAGGGCATTCAACAAATGGAGGACCAAAAAGCTTCAGCTTGTGAAAAGTTTCAGGGAATTAAGGTTATTGAATAAAGTTTATAAACAGAGAAGCAATGAAATATGTCCCTATGAAAGCAAGGAAGTGAACAAATGTAACAACAATAGTTTAAAAAATGATATACAGAATTTTGAAATTCTATAATTCAGTGGTTCTCAACCTTCCTAATACCACAACCCTTTAATACAGTTCATGTTGTGGTGACACCCAACCATAAAATTATTTTCGTTGCTACTTCATAACTGTAATGTTGCTACTGTTATGAATCGTAATGTAAATATCTGATATGCAGGATGTATTTAGGCGACCCCTGTGAAAGGGTCGTTTGACCCCCAAAGGGGTCTCGACCCACAGGTTGAGACCCGCTGCATTACATTTGAAATATCTCCACTTGGGAAAAATCTTTTGATGGAACTCCTATTTTAATTGGATAAACAGGCATGCTGTTCCCGAATGGAGTGGTTTACTCAAGAAGCCTACGCTTTTACAACATTTAAATTTGGTGAAATGTTTTAAATAAACATAAAAAAACACAACTTTCTTGATGAGTTTGTCTTACAAAACTACATATCAAAGAAAGGTAAACTGAGTCCAAGAAAAAATATGTGGGCTAAAATTGTTTCTCCTTCGAAAATACAAAAAAATAGAATTAAAAGTATCCTCCACTTAGCAGAGTTTGCTCTGAGATTATGAAGTACTTCAAAGAGGATATACCGTATTCTCTTTAGAATGAGGCCCCCAGAGCTGGAAGGAAGCCACCACACCCCTGGCGGTGGCGCAAGCCCGAGGGGCGGGGTCGGCGCGAAGGGGCGGAGCTTCTGAACGAACCGCAGCTCCTCATTGGTCGTGGAGAGCGCGGTGGTGGGATCCGGCTCGGGGGCGGGGTCGAAGGCGGAGCTCGTCGGACACGCGAGCGGCAGACGCGGCATGTGGGCTGCAGACGCGGGCCTCACCGGAGCCTCGTGGGGGCCGAGATGGCAGCCCGCGCGGAGCGGGCGCTGCAGCCGGCGGAGCTCGGAGCTTTGCGCGACCCCAGCGCACGGCGGGGCGGGGCGGAGACGCTGTCCTCGCGGCCCGAGCGCCCGGAAATCGGCCGCATACATTCTCCCTCCGGGTGCCTTTCCCGTCCTCCTCGGAGGCAGACATCGCCCGCGGGCCCCTGGCCCCAGACTCGGAGCCTCGCGGAGGGGCGGTTGGGCGGGAGCTCGCGGTGCGCGGCAGCGTCCTGGCGGTCAGCTGGGCGGCCGAAGACCCTCGCCTCCTACGGGCCTCCGTGGTCAGCTTCCTCAGCCAGCTTTCCCTGGGGGTGCGCACCCTGCAGCGCTTCGGGCCCCCCGTTTCCCGCTGAGCCCGGGCTGGGAAGAGGGGCTGATCCTTCCTACCGCCGTTAGTCCTGCAGGAGTTTCACTTACATGGGGCCCGAATCTTGGGCACTTGTGGTTGGCTTGTTTTGTCTGATGCTTACGTGTTTGTCACTGCAGCAAATAAAGCCGAGCGACTAAGATCAGTAAATGCCCTGGCGACCGGCTCAGTTGGTTGGGCGTCCTCCCGTGCGGAAAGGTGGTTGGTTCGATTCCCCGTCAGGGTCCCCGCGGGGAGCATGCAGGAAGCAGTCAATCCATGATCTTCAGCTTTCACATGTTTCTCTCCCCTTTCCTTCCACTCTCTCTAAAAATACATTTTTCAACATCTTCAAAAATAAATAAAATAGCCCTGGCCAGTTTGGCTCAGTGGATAGAGCCTTGGCCCACATAACAGAAGGGTCCTGGGTTTGATTCTGGTCAAGGGCACGTATGAGGCAATCAATCATGTGTCTCTCTCTCCCCACCCTCCCTTCCACTCTATAAAAAATCAATGGAAAAATATCTCCAGGCAAGGATTAACAAATAAATAAATAAAATAGGGTCCTCAGAGAAAATGCAATTAAATGTCAAATGTTTCCAATTTATATACCATAAAATACAATTTTGAATGTTATAGGCAATTTCATAAAAACTTTAGAACATATTGAAAAAATGCATTATTTACTCAAGAGAGAGAGGAGGAGAAACAGTCATAGACGTAGGGACAGATCCAACTAAGAAACTAATTAAAATACAGTAATATGATTCAAGAATAATTATTATGCTTGTGTTATTAAACATTCAGATAATATATCTGCTTTAATATTTTTAAAGAGACTTAAAAACAATTGTAATGGAATCATTTTAAATGTCCAACAATAACATAAAACTAGTTTGTTGATCAGTAAGTAAATATGAAAAAAATCAGGCGATGTTAATTCTTTTTAACAACTCTTATTCTCAAAAATAACTTGGTTGCCCAGCGGATGTGGCTTAGTGATTGAGCATCGACCCATGAACCCAGAGGTTGCAGGTTCGCTTCCTGGACAGGGCACATGCCTGGGTTGCGGGTTTCATCCCCAGTAGGGGGCGTGCGGGAGGCAGCTGATCAATGATTCTCATCATTGATGTTTCTATCCTCCCTCTCCCTTCCTCTCTGAAATCAATAAAGATATATTTTTTAAAAAATAATAACTCGGTTGACTAATTTGATTCTTAATTAAGCTCAGCCCAAGTCCAGATTGTATGGCAACATCTGAGGGTGGAAAGGATGCCTCTTGGGCCATGCTGAGAGCTATGATTATGTCCTAACAGTTCAGAGAATGGGACAGAGTACAAGGGCAGAAAACCAGTGGGCCAGACAGGCAGGGTGTCAGTCCCCCAGCCACACTTCATCCAGAGCAGCCCAGCTTCTATCTTTGTCCACTGGATTTCCATGTAAGCTCTAATGTGAAGAACTGGTTCTCTCGCTAAAAATAAGCTTGAAAAACACTGCTGTGGGCAGTGTCCGGGATGAATTTTAAGCAGGGGAGTAACATGATCAGGTTTGCATTTTTAAAAGTGACTTTGGCAACAAGGGAGGGTGGCCGCTGTGCAAAGTAAGCACTGGGATATGCGGGTTAGCACGTGCATAGAGGACTTAACTGTACTCAGAGTTAATGTCATGCCCTTGGCTTTTACAAAAGACCAAAAAAATCATGTTTCAAAGCCCTCGTGTGAAGATCTGCACATTGAAGTGTGATTAGCATTCCATGAAAAGTTCTGTTTCTTCAGACAACCTAATTTTATTTCAATTACAAATCAACAAGAACTCTATTACATAATGTGGGGGGGGGGTGTTGATGTAGCTCTCTAGATGCTCAGAACTAAATTAAATGTTTGGCTGTAGCAACTAATTTTTTCTAGCTACTTGCAATACAAATATTTCCTCTACTTTTGTTTTGCCTTTTTTTCCTAAATTGTCATTTTGAATATCTTTTGGAAGTACTGAGTCTAAATCATAAATAATTATATAATGATTGCTAACATTATATAGGGCTTACATATTCCAGATGATGTTCTAGACTCTTTGTGTATGTGTGTATATCCCCCTTATCGATATATATATATATATATACTATCATAAACGTCATTAATACTAAATATGGAAATCTCCCTGGCTTTGGGATTAGTGAATTTATTTATAATACACTGGAGACACCAAATAACATCTGTTTCCATTTATCACCAGTATAAACTTAACTAATCATCAAAGCATTGAAATAGCCAATTTCAGAAAATAATTCCAATGAACTAAAAACTGAATCACCAGAAGTCACCTCCATAATTTTCAACTCTCTCATATATAAAATAAGAATAAAAATAATGATATATATACTCTACCTGGTTTGGCTCAGTGGATAGAGCATTGGCCTGCAGACTGAAGGGTCCTGGTTAGATTCCCGTCAAGGGCACATGCCTGGGTTGCAGGCTCAATCCCCAGTAGGGGGCATGCAGGAGGCAGCCGGTCAATGATTCTCTCTCATCATTGATGTTTCTATCTCTCTCTCCCTCTCCCTTTCTCTCTGAAATCAATAAAAATATATTTTAAAAAAATAAATAATGGTATATAACAAGGTTTTAGGAAGTTCCAATGAGAAAATTAATGAAAAATCATGTTGAAAGTTTTAAATTGGTAAACAAATGTTAGTTATAATTTAACAGCTTATTTTAAAAATAAGTTATTCTGAAAAACAAAAAAAAAATAAATTATTCTGAAAAAGAAACGTGGAGTTCTTTATTATCTTACACCTCTCTTGTGCTTCATTGGCAAGTCGCTCTTCACAATGAGTCTAGAATTTGATCACTTCTCAGCACCTCCGCCCTGGTCTGAGAGACCATCGTCTCACACTGGGACCATTGCCACATTCTTCTAATGGGTATCCTGCTTCACATTCTCCTCCACACAGCAGACAGTCATTCTTTTAATATATTTTTATTGATTTCAGAAAGGAAAGGAGAGAGATAGAAACATCAGTGATGAGAGAGAATCATCGATCAGCTGCCTCCTATACACACACCCCCTCCCCACCCGGGATGGAGCCCACAATCTGGGCATGTGCCCTTGACTGGAATCGAACCTGGGACCCTTCAGTCCACAGGCCAACGCTCCATCCACTGAGCCAAACCGGCTCGGGCAGACAGTGATTCTTTTTTTTTTTTTTAATATATTTTATTGATTTTTTTACAGAGAAGAAGGGAGAGGGATAGAGAGTTAGAAACATTGATGAGAGAGAAACATCGATCAGCTGCCTCCTGCACGCCCCCCACTGGGGATGTGCCCGCAACCAAGGTACATGCCCTTGACCAGAATCGAACCTGGGACCCTTCAGTCCGCAGGCCGATGCTCTATCAACTGAGCCAAACCGGTTTGGGCAACAGTGATTCTTTTAAAATACAGTGCAGATCCTATTACTCCTCTGCTTAAAATTCTCTAAAATAGGCAGAATATTGACCCCTCACAGTTGTTTTGATCCCTAGCACCTATGAATAAATTCCCTTCTACTGCAAAATGGTCTTGGCAGATGTTAAATTAAGGATTTTGATATTTATTCAAGGGGAGATTACCCTTTACTTTCCTGATGTAATCACAAGGGTCCTTAGAAGAGAGGCAGGAGTGCAGAGTCAGAGATGTGACACAGAAGGAGAGGGCTGAGTGGTGCCATTGTTGGCAAAGGGCCAAACGATGCAGCCAACCTCCAAGAGGTGGGTAAGTCTGGGGGCAGATTCTCCCCTAAAGTCCCAAGAAGGAAAGCGGCCCTGCCATCACTTTGATTTTAGCCCCATGTTACAGGTTGAATTGGGTCTCCCCCCAAAATATGTTGGAGTCCTAATCCCCAGTACTTCAGAATATGACCTTATTTGGAGATAGTCTTTATAGAGGTAATTAAGGTAAAATGATATCATTAGGGTAGGTCCTATTTCAATGTGACTGGTGTGTATACAAAAAGGGGACATTTGGGCACAGACATGCACACAGAACAGCAGGTGAAGATGAAGGCAAAGATCATGGTGGTACCTCAACAAACCAAGGAATCCCAGAGATCGCCAGCAAACCCCCAGAAGCTAGGGGAGAGGCGTGGGACAGATTCTTCCTCACAGCCCTTGGAAGGAGCCACGCCTGCCAACACCTAGGTCTCAGACTTTTACTCTCCAGAAATGTGAGACAATAATTCTCTGTTTAAGTCACCCACTTGTGGTACTTTATGATGGCAGCCCTAGCCAACTAGTATATTCCATTAGAGCCATTTCGAGTGTCTGACCTCCAGCACCGTAAGACAACCAACTTGTGCTGCTCTAAGCCACTAAGTGAGTGGCAATTTGTTACAGCAAATGAAACTCATATGTCTCCAAAGGCTCCCCATCAGAAGCCCTAAAGTCTGAAGTTATCACCATAGCTTACAATCTTCCGACCTGACTCTTCATCTCTGACTTAATCTCCCACTACTCTTCCCCTCACCCCCTCTGTCCCAGCCCCACAGGCATCCTTGCTGTTCTTTGAACACCCTTACTCATCCACCCCAGGGCCTTTGCATTTGCTGCTTCCTCTGATTGAAATGCTCTTTATCCCCACATGCTCCCTAACGTCCTTCATATGTCACCTTGTCAGAGAGGCCTTCCTTCAGCATCCTATATGAAACAGCACTCTCTATCTCCTTCCTCTACTTTATTTATGTTTGCAGGTACCACCATTTGACATGTTATAGACATTTGTTAATCTGTGGCCCTCATCTCCCTTGCCCCTATGAGAACAGAAGCACCTACAGAGCAGGAGTTGTTTGGTCAGCTCCTGTGTCTCCAAGGTCTACAACAGTGCCGGGCACATAGGAAGCACTCAATACATCTTTGTGGATTGAATGAATTCAAAATTGCTGCTATATTCTGCCTCTACAGTTCTTTCCACTTAAACTGTTTCAGTATTTTTGTCTTTGAGCATGTAAACCACGAAACCATAGGTTCTGGGGCCACCAATCCAATACGCTCCCCCGCTGCGGCCCTCGTCAAAATAAACCGGAAGGAGATGAGCTCACCTGGGAGGCAGCAGTACAGATTTCCTGCAGAATTTCAAAACCTTTCAAACCGGATAGTCCAGATCACAACAAGGCAGACCACGCCTGGCCAGGGAAACCAGTCGAGATGTAATGACAGTTCTGGACTTATAATTAACCTCAAAATCCTAGCTGGGCAATTAAGCCTAGGTCTGGAACAAGATATTAAAATACTGTAATGCACTAAAATATTTTTCATCCAGTAATAAAAGGGGATAGGCTTTAGTTGTTTTTAAGAAATTCAAAGTTAATCATAGTTTTCAAAAGCTCTCCTGTTTCCAACTTTAAATTTTAACTAGGATGTAACTGTGGTTGTAAAAAAAAAAAAAAGGCACTCTCATAATAAAAGTTATAATGTGGGTATATAGGCTGGAGAATTCCTCTTGAAATAAAACTCCCTCCTGATTCCATACTCTTAAGATTTTTTCCCTTCAGTTTAGAAGTCCAGTCACGCTCCACATCTGAATATGGATGCAATTTTAAGGGCTTTTGTTTTTATCTTTGTTTTACCCATAAAGTTATCATCCTTTGTTTATTTGCATCACCATGCCCATAGACTTAGGAGTTATAAAGCAAACATAAGCAAAGGAAGGAATGGATGTGTCCATCTTGTTCTTAAGTTTAAACGAGTGTCTTCAGCTACTTTTCATTGCTGGACATACATACATCGGCCCATCAATAGTATAGAACAGAGAAGCTTCTAGACCCCTCAAGTCCCCAGGTCCGTAACTGCCCTTGTGAGAGGAGGAATGTGTATGCCATCCTAGCTACTCTCAAGGAGGGAGAAGGGGCTAATCTGATTGGTCAGAATCCAAGATAATCAGTTGGACATGTTTACTAATATGTTTTGAATGGCCATTTGCCCTGTGCCAATCTTTAGCTCCTGTTCCTTATCTACAGCAGGAATAGTCCCTGAGTCCGGGCGGCCCTGGGACCCAGAAATCTCACTCTTTTCCATCACATGCCTGGACTTGTTAGTCACCAATAAAAGTTTCTCTACCAGGATGCCAGACAGAGGTAGTAAAAGACTCCAAACTGTGGGTGTAGGCCTGAGGGGGAGCTAAGAAGTCCCATGAAGGCCTCAAACGTAAGCCAAGAGCTCTCTTCATGTACACCATGGGGTACTGGCCAAGTCTCCTCTCTCCCCAACCACTAGTGACCCCTGTTTTCCATCTGCTATTGGTCCTTCTATTTCCCTCAAGCTTTTCTGAGTCTCTCTTGCCAAATACTAGTAAAACTCTGCTGTTTACTTCACTATCCTATATAATAAAAGGCTAATATGCAAATTGTCCCCTCGACCAGGAGTTCAACCAGGGGACAGGACTGGCCAGCCAACCACCGCGTCCCCTCTCCTCAGCATGACAGAGGGCAGCGCCCAAACCCCCTGATCGCCCTGCGGCTCTGTGTGTGACAGGGGGCGGGTCCACAACCTCCCTATCCGCCCTGCTCTGTTCGTGACAGGGGAAGGTGCCCC
>NW_005871260.1:859119-917171 GCF_000147115.1 Myotis lucifugus | reverse complement strand
CAGCACCCCAACCCCCTGATCGGCCCTGCTCTGTGCCTGATAGGGGGGAGCTCCCCAACCCCTGATCGCCCTGCGGCTCTGTGTGTGACAGGGTGCAGCGCCCCAACCCCCTGATCGGCCCTGCTCTATGGGTGATAGAGGGAAGTGCCCCAACCCCCCCCACGGGCCCTGCTCTGTGTGTGACAGGGTGTGGCGCCCCAACTCCCCCCGCCCCCCCCACGGGCCCTGCTCTGTGTGTGACAGGGTAGAGCCATAACCTCCCCATCGGCCCTGCCCTGAGTGTGACAGTGGCGGCGCCCCAACCCCCTGATCTGCCCTGCTCTGTGTGTGACACGGGGCGGTGCCCCAACTCCCCTATCGGCCCTACTCTGTGAGTGACGGGGGGAGCTCCTCAACCCCCTGATGGGCCCTGCTCTGTGTGTGACAGGGTACGGAGCCCCAACCCCCCTGATGGGCCCTGCTCTGTGCATGACAGGGGGCAGCACCCCAACCTCCTGATCCGCCCTGCTCTGTGTGTGACAGGGGGCGGTGCCCCAACTCCCCTATTGGCCCTACTCTGTGAGTGACAGGGGGGAGCTCCTCAACCCCCTGATCGGCCCTGCTCTGTGCGCGACAGGGGGAAGCTCCTCAACCCCCTGATCGGCCCTGCTCTGTGTGTGACAGGGGGCAACGCCCCAACCCCCTGATGGGCCCTGCTCTGTGCATGACAGGGGGCAACGCCCCAACCCCCTGATGGGCCCTGCTCTGTGCATGACAGGGGGCGGCGCCCCAACTCCCCAATCGGCCCTGCTCTGAGCCCGACCAGGGGCTGCACCTAGGGATTGGGCCTGCCCTCTGCCACCCGGGAGCAGGCATAAGCCAGCAGGTCATTATCTCCTGAGGGGTCCCAGACTGCGAGAGGGCACAGGATGGGCTGAGGGACCCCCTCTCCCCCCCGAGTGTACAAATTTTTGTGCACTGGGCCTCTAGTCTATATATATAAAAGCCTAAGTAACTGAATGACCGAAGAACCAAACGACTGGTCGACTGGTTGCTATGACGTGCACTGACCACCAGGGGAAAGATGCTCAGTGTAGGAGCTGCCCCTTAGTGGTCAGAGCGCTCCCACAGTTGGAGCGTCGATCAGCTGACCAAAGGGCACCAGACACTGGGCTCACAGCTGGCAAGCACACCTGCAGCGGTGCAAGCCTCTCCCACCTCCGCCGCAGCACTACCGAGTGGTGGCGGTGGCAGGTGCAGCGGGGCCGGGATGAGCGGGAGCGGCGCAGCACCTGGCTCAGGCCCGGGCTCCTCCAAAGCCACCTGCCTCTTTGCGCACTACTAGACCCCTCGGGGGATGTCGGACTGCCAGTTTTGGGATCGGGCTGAAACTGGCTGTCAGACATCCCCCGAGGGGTCCCAGATTGCGAGAGGGTGCAGGCCAGGCTGAGGGACCCCACCGGTGCACGAATCCATGCACCAGGCCTCTAGTATCATATAATTTCCCTACAGTATAAAAGAAAACATAAACTTAAATGATCCCTTGGGTTTCTTAATGGGCGTCAGAACACACAAAGCCATTGGCTGAGAACTACCTGTTAATCCACTCTCCCAAATTTAAATGACATGAAACTACATTACAGCAAAATTGCATGAGCCTGCAGGGCTGCTTGTGAGCAGTCAAAACTGTGTATGTGAGACGCAAGAATGTTAGTGTCCACCGTTTTATTTTTAATAACGTGAATTGCTCTCAGTTACTAGAGGCCACCCTCAGGTCCCTGCCACGTAGCCCCCTCCAGGAACAGTTCGCATGAATGTATGCTTCTTCAAATCCAGCAGGAGAGCCTCTCTGCTGCTTGGATTGTCTCTGACCTCTAGATCCTCTTTTAAAGAGCTCATCTGATTAGGTCAGATCATCCAGGATACTCTCCTTTTGGACTAACTCAAAATCAACTGATTAGGAAGCTTAATCATATCTGCAAAAATCCCTTCACCTTTGGTATATAATATAACCTAATCATGGACAGCCACAACATCCATCATATTCACAGCTCCTGCCCACAGTCAAGGGGAGGGGATTACATAGGGTGTATACACAAGGGACAGGAATCTTGGGGCCACCTTAGAATTCTTCCAACCACAATCTAAAATCAAAGACTGCAATTATAGAACAGAATTCACAGATTTACTTTTTCTGTAATGGTCTAAAAAATTACATTATTTTAAAATGAAGATAGAAACTGAGAAATAGACCAGCCAGTGTGGCTCACTGGTTGAGCATGGATCTATGAACCAGGATTTCACGATTTGATTCCTGGTCAGGGCACATGCCCAGGTTGTGGGCTCAATCCCCAGTAGGGGGCATGCAGGAGGCAGCTGATCAGTAATTCTCCAATGATTCTCTTTCTCTCCTTTCCTCTCCTAAATCAATATATATATATAATATTTGTTATTGATTTTTAGAGAGAGAGGAAGGGAGAGAGATAGAAAGATAGAAACATCCATGAGAGAGAAACATCATGGATTGGCTGCCTCCTGCAAAGCTAAATTCAACAAGAGCTTGGGGTGCGGGTAGGACAACTAGATGACTTGATGGGTTCCACTGTATTGAAAGTGGTTCTACAGTTCTAAGAGTGATAGGTACAAAGAAATCTAAACAGCAGGAACTAAGAGATTATTAAATCCAAGGAAAACCTAAGTTGGTCAGAAAATGAGTGTAACCAAAAAGCACTTTGGGGTTCAGAAGTGAATGTATTTACATATCATAGTAAAAATAAACACAGATCATTAATTCAACCGAAGTTGTGATGTAACTCTTTTGGGAAAGACACAGTGGGAAGGAAAGTGAGAGAAAGGGGTAGCCTAAAATGCTAAATCCACATTTTTTCTAATAAGAAGTTGATAAAGAATGACTAAAATTAGATAATCAGAAAATTGCAGTTTATGCATGTTAATGAGAAATCTGGAAGAAAATATTAGAAGAAAGAGATAAAGGTGGTGAAAGTTATTGCCTCTGGAGATTCAGGGGTGGACACAGGTGACTTCTAATGTTTTCTCTCCAAATCCCTACAGACCTGCCTGTATGTCCCATAAACACATCAAGTGTGTTTACATGCAAAACCTGCCCCTGCGTTCTCCTCCAAGACACTACCATTCATCTCTTTATTCATGCCTGAAACTTGAGATTCAGCCTCAAAAGCAATGCTGACCCATTTTCCCCTATAAGGCACTGGGTCCCATAAAGGCCACCTTCTAGGTCTCGCGTATGTCCTCCCATCTCGAGGACTACTAATATAATTCTAGTTCGGGCTCTTGTCATTTTTCTAAGACTTTTTTTTTAAGCAGTTTTAGTTTCACAGCAAAAGTAAGAGGAAGGTACAGACATTCCCCACATACTGCCTACCCCCACACATGCATAGCCTCCCTTGTTATCAACATCGTCCACCAAAGTGGTACATTTTTCACAAGTAATGAACCTATACTGACACATCATCATCACCCTAAGTCCATAGTTTATGTTGGGGTTCACTCAGTGTTGTACATTCTAGAGGGTTGAATGTACACCTATTCTGATGACACCTATTCATTAATATCTATATATATAAAAGCCAAGCGACCGGAACGCCAGAACGACCGGAGTGACTGGAACGACTAGAATGACTGGTTGCTTTGATGTGCACTGTGGCCCCGATAGCCCCCTCCCACCCCGACTGGGGGCAAGGCTGGCCAGCCAACCGCCTGTGGCCCCTCCCCCCGGCTGGCCCGGCCCTGATCGGCCCCAATCAGGGCTGGCTGGACCCCACCCGTGCATGAATTTGTGCACCAGGCCTCTAGTGGTATTATAAAGAGTATTTTCACTGCCCTAAAAATCCTCTGTGCTCTCTCTCTCTCTATTCATCACTTCTCACACAGCACAATCCCTGGCAAACACCAATATTATTCCGGTCTAAATGATTTTGTCTTTTCCAGAATACCATGTAGTTGTAATCATACTTTTGTAAATACACTTTTCAGATTGGCTTCTTTCACTTACTAATATGCATTTAAGGATCCTCTGTGGCTTTTCATGGCTTTATAGCTCCTTTATTTTGAGCACTGAATAATATTCCATTGTCTTCATGTGCCACAGTTTATTTATCCATTCACCTACTAAAGGACATCTTGGTTGCTTACAAGTTTTAGCAACTATGAATAATGCTGCTATAAATATCCACATGCTGGTTTTTTGTGAGGACATAAATTTTCAGCTCTTTTGGGTAAATACCAAAGAACATGCTTGCTAGATCTTATGTTAAGGCTTGTTAATTTGTACATTTTGCATTCCCAACAGCAATGAACGGGAGTTCCTATTGCCCCAGATTCTCACCAGCATTTGGTGTTATCAGTGTTCTGGATTTTGGCCAAATAGTTGTACAGTGGTATCTCATTGTTTTACTTTGCATTTCCCGATGACATTTGATGTGGAGCATCTTTTCATGTGCCTATTTTCCATCTGTACGTCTTTAATGTGATGATTATTATGGTCTTTGGCCAATTTTAAAAATCAAGTTGTTTGTTTAATTTCCCAAGGTACACATTTGTAGGATGGTGGGTTTTTCTCTGAACACTTTAAATATTTTACTCCAGTGTCTTCTTGCTTGCATGAATTGAGTAGAATTCAATATATTTCTTACCTTTGTTCCAGGTAAGGTGTTGTTTCCTCTGGTTTTCTTCAGGATTTTTTCTTTATTTTTTATTTTATTTAATTTGGAAATGACATGCCTATTTAGTTTGAAAATGATATGCCTAGGTGTAGTTTTATTTCTTTGTTTTTGCATTTTTATTTATGGTGCTTGGTAATTTAGAGCTTCCTGGAACTGTGGTTTGGTGGTCTAATTTGGGGGAAATTTTCAGTCATTATTGTTCAAATATTTCTCCTGTTCCTTCTCTCCCTCTCTTTTCCTTGCAGTATTCCCACAAGAGAATGCATATGTTATACCTTTTGTGGTTGTCTCACAGACCTTGGGCATTTTGTTCTCTTGGCTTTTAATTTGGGAAGTTTCCATCCAGAGATTCTCAAGCTCAGAGATTCTTTCCTCAGCTGAATCCAGTCTAGTAATAAGCCCACCAAAGTCATTCTTCATTTCTGTTACCGTGTTTTTTGGTTCTTTTTTGTTCTTTCTTAGGATTTCCCTCTCTGCTTACATTGCCCATTTCTTCTTGCAAGCTGTCTACTCTGTCCATTAGAGCTCCTCACATATTAATCACAGTTGTTTTAAATCCCCTGTCTGGTAATTTGAACATCCCTGCCTTGTCTGGTTCTGATGTTTGCTCTGTCTCTTCAAGTTGTACTTTTTGCCTTGTGGTATGTCTTGTGAATTTTTCTTGCTAGTGAGCATGATGGACCAGGTCGATTGAACTGCTGTAAGCAGGCCTGTAGCAAGGTAGCTGTGCTGGGGTGGGAGTGCTCTGCAGCCCTGGGGTGAGGTCTCAGTCTCAGTGAGCCTGTGCCTCTGGACCAAGCATGCCAAACGCAAAGGCTAACATAGGCCAAATAAACCAGGTTTAAGTTTCTGTGGGCCACAAAAAAACAAAGCTTCAATTTTCATAGAAACATAGGTTTATTTCGATAGAGACATGCTGAATACAAAGGGCTGAAATAAATGAGTCATCGTTAACATAAAATAATAGAACATTTTAATAAAAATTAATATTTTTTCTTGAACATTAACTTACCAGACACTGAATAACTGCACAAATTAATAAGCGTAATGCAAATAAACCTATTTTTCTTGTTCTCTGAAAGCGAAATATTCCCTGCTGGCACACCAAACAAGTCAGTACAAGACTAATGACGTGGCCATCGGCTGCTAAAATATTCGCTGCTAGTATTAGTGAAGAGAAATGGTGCGCCTGCATGTAAGGTGCGTAAGGGAAATGAATGCAACATGATTAAAGTAATCAGTCATTAGCGAACGTTGTAGTTCGTTATTAATAATTGTATATAACAGGATATTGTAAGAATTAAGAATGAAATTTTTATTAAAATGTTTCTTACATACCGTTATATTGGCTGGGCCGCAAAAATATTCATTGTGGGCCGAGAGTTTGACATGCTTGCTCTGGACCGTGAACCTCACAAGTGCTTCTTAAGTTCCTCTCCCCCTCAGGTAGGACAGGATGGCTAGAATGGAGCTAAACTTCAGTGTTTCCTTCCCCCCAGGCCACTTAGGCTCTGATAACACCCAGCAGGTGAGGCCCTGGGTAATTAGTTTCCCCTGAGGGCAGGTCTTATTTAGAACCGAGTGCCTGGCAGGCTTCCAAATGTCTCTGTCTCCTCACCCTGCTGGAAGCATGAGGAGATTCTTCTCCCATATTTACTGTGAGCTCCTGGAGGTAAAACTCACAAAATTGTGGGGTCCTCTTTATAACTGAGTCCTCCTGAAGTTTTTAACTCTCAGCCAGTCCACACTGACTGAGCCTCCAGCAATTCATCCATTTCAGCTCAGGTGTTAGGTCGAAAGGGGGTCCAGGAGCTGACGCATGCCTCTGCCAGGCAGATGGTGACACAGATACTGGGCCCTTCCTAGAATCCGTGACAGGCCAGTGCACCAGACAAACGGTGACGCAGATACCGGTCCCGCCCTGGAATTCCTAGCAGGTCAGCTACCAGGCAGATGCAGACACCTGGAAACCATGACGACCCCCGCGGCGGGAACTCCCACAAGCTCACGCTCCCCTGCCCTCACTGAACAGCTGTATAAAAAAAGCGCCTCCCTCCCTGTTGGTTCGGATCCATGTGCCCTGTCTTTGGGGCCCGTGGGTCGCCCGGGGACGCAGAATAAAGCCTTTCCTTTCTTTCTTTTCTGATTAACTCGACTCTCTTTATTTCCTACGCCGCCTCGTGAGCCACCTAACCTAACATCAGGTTTCCTACCCCAGCGCTGGTTCCCAGGCGGTTTCCACTAGTCCCTGCTCCGGTAAGTCGTGACACCCTGTGTGTGCCTGACTGTCTCAGCAGCCCTACGGGGCAGTTTGCCCTGTGTCCTCCCCTCTCTGGCAGTTCCCAGAAGAGTGTTGGTTCTTCAGTGTGCTTCGCTTTTTCCTTGTCAGCCTTCATCTGGTCTACTAAAATCAATCCTGACTGGAGGCCCTTTCTCCCCTATTGTCTCTTTCCTCTCTCTCCACATTCTGCCATGTAGCTTTTCTTTTAGTCCTCCATGCCCCTGTATAGGCGATTTTCATTTTCCATTACTTCCATTTTCTTTTTCTTTTTTAAATATATTTTATTGATTTTTTTACAGAGAGGAAGGGAGAGAGATAGAGAGTTAGAAACATCGATGAGAGAGAAACATCGATCAGCTGCCTCCTGCACATCTCCTACTGGGGATGTGCCCACAACCCAGGTACATGCCCTTGACCGGAATCGAACCTGGGACCTTTCAGTCCGCAGGCCGACGCTCTATCCACTGAGCCAAACCGGTTTCGGCCATTACTTCCATTTTCTACCTGACAACATTTTATTGTATGAGTTAAGATTCTAGTGGTTACAAATGGGAGAAAAGACAACTCAAGCTGGCTTAAGGAAATTGATTGACTCATGGAGCTGAATTTCCAAGGTAAGCTGGCTTTGGGACTAACTTGATTCATGGATCAAAATGTGTCACTGAGACTGTTTCTCTCTCTCTCTGCTTATCCCCTGCTTTTTGACATGTGTTGACTTCATTCTCAGTGTTATTGCAGTGGCAAGTGGCCATGATATTTCCAGCCGCATATTGTTGAGGTTCAAGTCCAGCTAGGATGAGAGGATGCAGGCATACCTCAGAGCTATTGTTACCGATTGGGGTTGCCAGCTGAGTAACCTTCTCCTCAACGCAGAAAAGATTTTAAGGTCAACGAGAATGAAAGTAAAGCAGGCAAGCATTTATTGACCACAGCAAAAATATAGTTAGGAGAGGGAAACAAGGAAGGGCATAGAAGAAGCAACAGGAGCCCAGGCTGGGCTGCCTTGGCTCACTGGGAAGTCAGAGAACAGGGGGCCTTGGAGACAGGATTGGGGTTAGCCCCGGCTGAGCTGCCTCTGCCCATGACTCGCCTGGGTGCTAGTCTCCTGGGGCCCCATAGATGTTGGGGGATACGTGCCTGTGGTGGAATGGCACAGGCGTGCTCCTTGTAGGAGAGTGCGAGCTGGGTCCTTTGTCCTGGGCATATTTCTCTACTTACAGGTGGAAATCTTAGGGGAGATATCAGGGGAGGGTCTTAATAGAATATTCATCAGCTTTTCAGGTGTGCTCTTTCAGGGTCATCACCTCTACTGATTGGTCGTTGCCAGGGAAGGGGTCATTAGTAAATGCAGCTGCTCCTGAAGCAGCGATGGATTACTTGTCTGGTTTTGCTGCTTTTTCTGGGCCTGGAGCTGAAATACAACTGAGGCCTCAATGCTAGCTTTAGGGAGGAAAAGGTCAAGGTATCTAAATCGCCTGACCAGTGATATGAAAGATTAGGGGTCCAAACTGGCTGGTCTGCTGGCTACTGGGTTGCCCATAGATAGGCGGTCTGAAGGCAGCGTTGGCATGACCTCTGTTCAGGACCCCAGGACAGGCCCCACCCCAGCCGCTCATGTCTAACTCCCTACCTAACAATATCGTGGGTTCAGTTCCAGACCACCACAATAAAGCAAGGACCACAATAAAGTGAGTCATAAATCTTTTTGCTGGTGGAGAGTCTTGTTAAAAAAAAAAAAAGCAACATCTGTGTAGTGCAATGAAATGAGTTATGCCTATATCTGAATGAAACACAGTGATCTACTATATTAATTTTTTTAAGACTCAGCTTAAGCATCCCCACTAGACTGAGGTCTTTGAGGGCAGGGACTATGTATATCTTTTTCATCTTGGCACCTTAATGCCTTAAACATATTAAGCACTCCATAAGTACGTACGAATGAAGAGCTGTTATAGGATAGTAAGAAGCTAGGAAAATTCTAGGGCAGGAGGAATAGGGAAACAGACAAGAAAATTAAACAAGGCCAGTTTACAACCATTTTGCCTCCGGATTTTGTCTTGAGAACAAAGGGTTAACCAAGGCCTGCAGGAAAGGAGGGAGGAGGGAAGGGAGTGAGGAGGGGGGATCTTAATGCCCCTTCTCTCTCACCTGAGAATTCATAGCATAAATCGCCCGGAATTGCTAAAACAGCAGGAGGGAAGGGGGAAGGAAGAAAGTGCAGTTTTCATCTCACTGTTTAAACAGTGAAGCCAGCCATCTCGGGGCTTATCAAGATAAAATCACCAGGTACTTCTCATAAATTCTAGGAAAGCCATAACAAAGTAAAAGGGGAGATCTTAAGAGTTCATCTGTATCAAGATAATCGGCAGAGGAATTTTAAAACCTATAGACAAAAACGTACTTAACTGCCAAACCCCCACCACACTGGCTCCTCAGGTTAGCTGAGAGAGCGCGTCTGCACCTTATAGGCCAGATGTATTTTAATACATTTGCTTGCCTGGCTTCTTTAATGTACTTGCTTTACTTTTTAAATAAATTGACTTTATTGCAACACTGCTGTCACTCATTTGACTTCATTTTTACAAGATTGACAAGAACCAAGGAGGGGCTGGCCCTCCCTCTAACTCAGGGGACTGTTCTGGCGCTTCTGGGGTGCCTATAACAGAACCTGTCTTCAGAAAAACAGTAGAGGCAGCAGCTAACTGCTAGGGGAGTTGGGGAAAGTTTCAGCGAGGTGGTCACACTTCAGACAAGGCTGGCTAGTGAGCTGAGCCTGGGTGCACCAGGAGTTGGGGAAATAGCAAGAAGGGCTTCAAAAAGAAGAAATAACCTATGAAAATGCACAGGCCAGCAGGGAATGCTTAAACCTAAACCATCTGGATTAGAAGTAGAAGTTAACATGGGAGGAAATGGGACAGGTCAGGGAGATCCGGGGAAGTTTGTAAAAGACAAAGAAAAAAAAAAACCACAATGAAAACTTAAAATTTGTATTTATCAATAGGCAATGGAGACTCACTGCAAGATTTTAAATGAGGGATTCATATAATCACATATTTTACTTTAGAAAGACAACACTGATTTCTTCTCCTGCCCATCAATCCTCCCCTCTGCTGTGAGTCGAGAAACCAACGAGATCCCCCCACCCTGATATTTTAAGCACTCACCTTGCAATATTGGGGGGAACCACTTTGTAAAGTATACAGTTGTCTAACCACTATGCTATACATCTGAAATATTAACTGTAATATTGAATGTAAACTGTAATTGAAAAAGAAAATACATTAAAATGAAAGAATCCAATTAGAATACTGTGACCTAATCAGAGCAGAGAATATGAGGGAAATCAAGAGAGGTACTTTTAGGAGGTAAAATTAGGAACTGACAGTGATACACTCATTTAGAGATGGAGGCATGAGAGAATGTAGGAGATTATCAGACTGTCAGATCAATTAGATGGCAGTGCCAGGAACGAAGATAAGGAACAGAGAAAACTGGAGGCATTCTGAAATATGCCTCTTCTGCCTTCTTTGACTTGCTGTTCTGTGCTGTGTTTTCCTTTGCTTTTTCAATACACACACACACACACACACACACACACACACACACAAAACCCAAAAAACAAACAAAAAAACCCAGCTCAGCCAGCCTGGCTCAGAGGTTGAGCATCATCGACCTATGAACCCGGAGGTCATGGTTCGATTCCCAGTCAAGGCACATGCCCGGGTTGCAGGCTCAATCCCCAGTGTGGGGCATGCAGGAGGCAGCCACTCAATGATTCTCTCTCATCACTGATGTTTCTCTCTCTCCCTCTCCCTTCCTCTCTGAATCAATACAAATGTATTTTTAAAAAAACATTTAACTCTTACTATGTGCAACACAGTTGGCTAGATCTCCCCCCAACTGGTAACTATCTTGCCAAGACTCTCAGGACAAAGAAAGCGTGATGTTTCCTGAAACCTGTAAAGAGGGGTTCTGGCATAAATTCACCTGCATAGAGTTATAATGTTCCCCAGGAGAGCCCCATGGGAAACAGAGATTTGAGAAATCTAGCTGTAAGACTTAGTTGGAGCAATGAAAAAGATGATGGGGAAAAGCAGCAGGGACAAACTCTTAACCTGCATTAGCCAATAATAATAGCGTCCGCCTCCCCAGCCACCCAGTTTTATTGAGTAACTAGAGGCCCAGTGCACAAAATTTGTGCACTCGGTGGGGGGGTGTTCCTCAGCGGGGCCTGCGCCCATTTGCAGTCCAGGACCCCTTGGGGGATGTCCACCTGTCGACTTAGGCCCATTCCTCGGGGGATCAGGCCTAAGCTTGCAGTCAGATATCCTTCTGACAGCCAGGGAGTCCTCGGGGGATGTCGGACTAAAGGCTTAGGCCCCCAAGGGATCGGGTCTAAACCGTTAGTTGGACATTCTTAGTGCTGCCACGGAGGTGGGAGAGGCTCCTGCCACCACCTCTGTGCTGGCCAGCCATGAGCCAGCTTCTGGCTGAGTGGCACTCCCCATATGGAAGTGCACTGATCACCAGGGGGCAGCTCCTGCATTGAGCATCTACCCCCTGGTAGCCAGTGCGCATCATAGCAACTGGTCATTCTTCCTTTCAGAATTTGCATATTAGCCTTTTATTATTATTATATAGGATGTCCCTATTTCCCCCCTTCTGCCCCCTCTACCCAGCTCTTGCCCACCACTTCTCTCTGGCCATCACCATACTGTTGTCTGTGTCCATGGGTTGTGCATATATTTTCTTTGGCTAATCCCTTCTTTAAATTCACTTCTTTAAATTTTTATTTTCAGATAAGTGCTTATAACTGCACTGTTATATATTTTCTATCATTTAGAATTAAGATATCTTTTAATTTAATCCTTGTAAATTTTAGCACAATTTAATAAATTATGCTAGAATCAATTAGGAGATTTTTCATGTAATGCAGATACATTTCAATTAATATTTTATTAATTTTTAAATTTTTAATATTTTAATTTGAAATAATCTCATACATGCAAAAAAAACTATAAAATACTACAGCATATTATATGTACCCTTCACCCAATTTCTTAGGTGTTAATAATTTAAACATAACCATTATACAATTAACAAAATTTGGAATATATTTTTCTTATAATCTCTTTAATGTTACTTAATCCATTTACTTTGTTTTTATTAATCTTCACCCAAGGATATTTTTCCATTGAATTTTAGAGAGAGTGAAGGGAACGGGAGAGACACATTGATTGGTTGCCTCCTGCACATGCTTTGATAGGGACTGGGGATCAAGCCAGCAACTGAGGTACATGCCCTTGACTAGAATCGAACCTGGGAACCTTCAGTCCAAGGGCTAATGCTTTATCCACTGAGCAAAACAGGCTGCAGCTTAATTCATTTACTTTTAATCTATATGTGACTTTATATTTAAAGTGGGTTTTGTTTTTGATTCACCCTCATAATCTGTCTTTTTTTTTTTTTTTAAATATATTTTATTGACTTTTTACAGAGAGGAAAGGAGAGGGATATGGAGTTAGAAACATCGATGAGAGAGAAACATTGATCAGCTGCCTCCTGCACACTCCCCACTGGGGATGTGCCCGCAACCAAGGTACATGCCCTTGACTGGAATCGAACCCAGGACCCTTGAGTCCGCAGGCCGATGCTCTATCCACTGAGCCAAACCGGTCAGGGCCATAATCTGTCTTTTAATTGGTGCATTTATGCCACTGACTTTCAGAGTGCTTACTGATAGAGTTACTACCATATCAGGTGGTGTCTGGGGCTTCTGGGGCCCGCCTGCGGCCCGGGATCGGATCCGATCACGGGTGGCAGGCAGGCAGCTTCTGGGGTCACACACAGGGGCCTGGATGGCGGCTCGCTCTCCTGCCCTGCCTGCAGTATGCAAATTAGCCGCCATCTTTGTTGGCGGTTAATTTGCATATCATGCTGATTAGCCAATGGGAGGCGTAGCGAAGGTATGGTCAATTACCATGTTTGTCTATTATTAGATAGGATAATTGACACATCACTGTGTAAGTTTAAGGAGTGCAGCATGGTGTTTTGATTTACATATATTGTGAAATGATTACCACAATAGGTTTAGTTAACATCCATCATCTCATGTAGATACAATAAAAAGAAAAGAAAAAAATGTTCTCTTTGTGATGAGAATTCTTATTATCTACTCTCTTAACAACTTCGTACACAGTGGGGCCTTGATTTAGGAGTGTCCCAACTAACAAGTTTTTTGAGATACCAGCTGTCTCTCTGCCGATTTTTTGCTTTGAGTTGCCAGAGTAATTTGAGTTAATGAGCTCCTTAATGAGCTCGGTCTTGGAACGAATTAAACTCGTAAGTCAAGGCCCCACTATATATCATAAGTCGTATTAACTATATCACCATGCTGTACATTAATCCCTAGGAATTCTTATGTATTTCTCTTATAACTGGAAGTTTGTACCTTTTGACCACCTTCCTCCAACACACACCCCCTACAACCTCCTGCCTCTAGTAACCAAAAATCTGATCTCTTTTCCTATGAGTTTGGTTGTGATGAACTCTAGCTTTTTGCTTGTGTAGAAAGCTCTTATCTCTCTCCCCTTCACTTTTGAGTGATAACATTGCAGGTCATGGTATTCTTGGTTGGAATTTTTTTCTTTTAGCACTTTGAATATATTGTGTCACTTCCTTTTGGCCTACAAAGTTTGTTTCTGCTGAAAAAAAAAATCAGTTTGCTTTTCTCTAGAACAGCGGTTCTCAACCTGCGGGTCGTGACCCCTTTGGGGATCAAACGACCCTTTCACAGGGGTCGCCTAAGACCATTGGAAAACACATATATAATTACATATTGTTTTTGTGATTAATCACTATGCTTTAATTATGTTCAATTTGTAACAATGAAACTGGGGGTCACCACAACATGAGGAACTGTATTAAAGGGTCGCAGCATTAGAAAGGTTGAGAACCACTGCTCTAGAAGTTTTATGATTTCAGGTCTTACATTTAAGTCATTAATCCATTTTGAGTAGATTTTTCATATGGTTAAAAAAGAATTGTCCAGTTTTATTTTATTTGTTGCATCTATCTGTGTCATTTTCCCAGTACAGTAAAACCTTGATATAATGGACTAATTCAGGTGAGGGGGTGTCCATTAAAGCTGAAAGTCCATTACATAATAAAATAGGTTTTCCAAATGCTTATGTTAAAAATTTGACAAATTAGTTAACCTGTTTTTACTTATGTAGACACCTTTGTGTAATTAAAATTAAATATGTATGAAAAGTTTAATTTCACAGAAAATGTTTCTATATAAATTACAGTAATTTTAAATTTATTCTAAGTAGGTCTAATAAATGTGAGCATTCACCAGTCACCACTAGTAAATAAATGCACACAGCTGAGGTGTGGCTGAGTGCACATAGGAACATCACCAGCAGGTGTTAATACTGCTGCAAAAAGTCACGCCACTCAACAACCGAACCAATTACTAGAGCCATGCAGTGCGATCATGTGCTAGTCATTTGCTGAACATTGTTTACAAGCAGTTACTCTTGAATTTAAATATGTAGACTACAGTTGTAGACGTGTAATATTTACTTATGTCAGCAAAATTACTACAGTGTTTTTTCCAATGTATGGCCTATTTGCTAGAATTTGTCAAAAATAATAGTGAATTAATAACAAAAAAATGACTTGTTAATTTAATTACATGCAAATCTTGGTTAAAAGCATTTTAAAATTAACAGGGTATTAATTTTCACATATGACATATGGACCGGAAATTTTGTCCATTAAATCTGAAGTCCATTAAGTAAAGGTCTGCAAAATTGAGGGTTTACTATACCAAGCTGTTGAAAAAACTGTCAATTTTCAATTTTATATTCTTGTCTTTTTTGTCATAGATTAATTGACCATATAAGCCTGAGTTTACTTCTGGGCTCTCTATTCTGTTCCATTGATCTGTGTGTCTATTTTTGTGCCAGTATACACTGTTATCATAATATAGTTTGAAATCAGGGAGTGTGATACCTTCAACTTTGTTCTTTTTTTCTCAAGATTGCTTAAGCTATTTGAGGTCTGTTGTGATTCCATATAAACTCTAGAATTATTTATTCTACTTTTGAGAAGAATGCCATTGGTATTTTGATAGGGACTGCCTTGAATATGTAGCTTGCTTTGGATGGTATTGTCATTTAAACAGTATTAATCCTTCCAATCCATGAGTACCACATATCCTTCCATTTATTTGTACCTTCAATTTTTTCCCCATCTTTTATAGTTTTCAGAGTACATGTATTTCACCTCCTTGGTTAACTTTATTCCTAGGATTTTATTCTTTTTGATGATGTAATTGTAAATGTGATTGTTTTATTATTTTTTCCTTCTGTTCATTTGATTTTTTGTTCACTTGGGAATCATTCTTTATTAGCTTGATATAAACCACAGAATTAAGTACTGATATACTTCTGATTCATTCTGAGCTAGAGATCTATGGGTGGAAGCAAAGAATGAAAAACACAACCAGAATAATTATCCCTACTTGTTCATTTGTTAGTGTATTAAAACACAACAGATTTCTGTATATTAATTTTGTATCCTGCTAAGTTACTGAATTCTTTTATTAATTCTATTAGTGTTTTGGTGGATTCTTTAGGGTTTATAGTTACAGTTTTACTTCTTACTTTTTTTTTTAATATATTTTATTGATATTTTACAGAGAGGAAGGGAGAGGGACAGAGAGTCAGAAACATCGATGAGAGAGAAACACCAATCAGCTGCCTCCTGCACACTCCCCACTGGGTATGTGCCCGCAACCAAGGTACATGCCCTCGACCAGAATCGAACCTGGGACCCTTGAGTCCGCAGGCCGATGCTCTAGTCACTGAGCCAAACTGGTCAGGGCCTTCTTCCTTTCTAATTTGGCTATCTTTTTTTTCCTTCTCTAATTGCTTTGTCTACAATTTCCAATACTATATTGAGTAGCAGTGGTGAGAATTCACATTTTTATCTTGTTCCTGGTTTTAGATGAAAAGCTTTCAGCTTTTTACCATTGAGTATAATATTAGCAGTGGGCTTGTTATATATGGCCTTTGTTGAGAGTTATTATCATAAATGAATGTTGAATTTTCTCAAATGCCTTCTCTACATCTATTGAAATGATCATATAATATTTATCCTTGGGGTTTTTTTTGTTTTTTTTTCCTGGTGTATTTGTTATTTATTTATTTATTTATTTATTTATTTATTATTGATTAAGTTATTACATATGTGTCCTTATCCCCATGTTACACCCTATTCCCCCCACTAATGCCCTCACCCCCCTGTTGTCCGTGTCCATTGGTTAGGCCTATATGCTTGCATATAAGTCCTTTGGTTGATCTCTCTCCCTTACCCCCACCATCCCCTACCTTCCCTCTGAGGCCCAATGGTCCGATAGATGCCTCTCTGTCCCTGGATCTGTCCATGTTCATCAGTTTATGTTGTTCATTATAGTCCACAAATGAGTGAGATCATGTGGTATTTTTCCTTCTCTGACTGGCTTATTTCACTTAGCATAATGCTCTCCAGTTCCATCCATGCTGTTGCAAATGGTAAGAACGCCTTCTTTTTTACTGCAGCATAGTATTCCATTGTGTAGATATAGCACAGTTTTCTAATCCACTCATCTACTGATGGGCACTTAGGCTGTTTCCAAATCTTAGCTATGGTGAATTGTGCTGCTATGAACATAGGGGTGCATATATCCTTTCTGATTGGTGTTTCTAGTTTCTTGGGGTATATTCTTAGAAGTGGGATCACTGGGTCAAATGGGCGTTCCATTTTTAGTTTTTTGAGGAAACTCCATACTGTTCTCCACAGTGGCCGCACCAGTCTGCATTCCCACCAGCAGTGCATGAGGGTTCCTTTTTCTCCACATCCTCGCCAGCACTGTCGTTTGTTGATTTGTTGATGATAGCCATTCTGACAGGTGTGAGATGATACCACATGTCGTTTTGATTTGCATCTCTCGGATAATTAGTGACTTTGAGCATGTTTTCATATGTCTCTTGGCCTTCCTTCTGTCTTCTTTTGAAAAGTTTCTATTTAGGTCCATTGCCCATTTTTTGATTGGGTTTTTTATCTTCCTTTTGTTTAGTTGTATGAGTTCCCTATAAATATTGGAGATTAAACCCTTATCGGTGATAACATTGGCAAATATGTTCTCCCATGCTGTGGGCATTCTTGTTGTTTTGTTGATGGTTCCTTTTGCTGTGCTATCCTTGGTTTTGTTGATATAATGAATCACATTACTTGTTTTGTGGATATTGAACCACCATTGTGTCCCTGGTAAAAATCCTACATAATTATGGTGTATAATTTTCTTAATGTATTGTTAAAATCAGCTATTTTTTGTTTTCTTCAGGTAACTATTTATTGCTATGAATTTCCCTCTTAGAACTGCTTTTGCTGCATCTCATAAATTTTAGTATGTTATGTTTCCATTTTTCTTTGTCTCAAAGTATTTTTTTATTTCTCTCAATTTTTAAAAAAATATTTTAAATTGATTTCAGAGAGGAAAGGAGAGGGAGAGAGAGATAAAAAACATCAATGATGAGAGAGAATCATTGATTGGCTGTCTCCTGCATGCCCCCTACTGGGGATCAAGCCTACATCTTGGGCATGTGCCCTGACCAGAAATCGAACCATGACCTCCTTCCCGGTTCATAAGTCAACGCACTGAGCCACACCAATTGGGCTCTCTCAAATTTTTTATTGACCTATTGTTTGTTCAGTAGCATGTTGCTTAATCTTTACATATTTGTGAATTTTCCAGTTTTCTTCATGTCATTAATTTCTATTTTTATACCATTGTATGAAAAAATTGTTGATATTATTTCAACATTCTTAAATTTATTAAGACTTGTTTTGTGGCCTAATATGATCTATCTTGGAAAATGTTCCATGTGTATTTGAGAAGAATGGGTATTCTGTTACTTTTGGATAAAATGTTCTGTAAATATCTGTTAATTTCATCTGATCTAATGTGTCATTTAAATCTAATGTTTTTTATTAATTTTTTGAGTCTATCCATTGATGTAAGTATAAAAGTCCCTTACTATTATTGTAATGCCATCTAATTTTTCCTTATGTCTGTTAATATTTGTTTTATATATTTAGGTGCTCCTAGGTTGGGTGCATAAATATGTACATATGTTATATTTTCTTGTTGGATTGATCCCATGATCATTTTGCAATTTCTCTTTTATCCCATGATCATTTTGTAATACTCTTTTTTGTCTCTCATTACAGTCTTTGTTTTAGAGTCTATTTTTCCTGATAATGCATACAACTAGTGCATGTTTCTTTTATTTTTCCTTTGCATGGAACATCTTTTTCCATCTCTTCACTTTCAGTCTGTGTGTGTTCTCACATCTAAAGTGAGTCTGTTGGAGGCTGCATATAGATGCATCTTGTTTTTTTTAAGAAATGTATTCATTCAATGTCTTTTTTTGTTTTCATCTTCACCTGTTTAGAGAAAGGAGGAAGGAGGGTGGGGAGAGGGAGAGGGAGAGAGAGAGAGAAACATCGATGTGAACGAGAAACATTGATCTCTTGCCGTCTGTATGTGCTCTCACCAGGGATTGAACCGACACATATATATGTGCCCTGACCAGGAATCGAACCTGCAACCTTTTGTAGTATGGGACAATGTTCCAACCATCTGGGCTACCTGGCCCCTAGGGCAAATGATTATGCTTGAGTACTTTAAGAGGCATTTCTCAATTTGCTACAGCCCTTTAGGTCTTGTGGACATGAGTCCTGCTGGTTTTCAAAGCCAGATGCTTTGTGAGCTCATTTCTCAGGCTCAGGTCTTAAAAGTTGGGGTTCCCCCCCTAGCCAGTTTGGCTCAGTGTATAGAGCGTCGGCCTGTGGCCCAAAGGGTTCCAGGTTTGATTTCAGTCAAGGGCACGTACCTTGGTTGCAGGCTCCTCCCCAGCCCGGGGCCTGGTCCCGGCTCATACAGAAGGCAACCAATCAATGTGTTTCTCTCACATTGATGTTTCTGTCTTTCCCTCTCTCTCCCACTCTCTCTAAAAATCAATGGAAAAATATCCTCGGGTGAGGATTAACAAAATATAAACAAAACAAAAAAGTTGGGGTGCCTAATGTGGGGTACAAATCCTTTACTCCTCAGGGAGAAGTTTCTCCTGATTATGGGTTGCTGCACGTGGGGTGGGGTTTATGGTGAGTTGTCTCAGCCTCTCTGATGTGGCCCTTTGGTCATTTGCTGATGTGAAGTACTTGCTCAGCTAGTTTTTAGGTCTTTTTCAGAGAAAATTGTTCCACATGTGTTCATGGAAGGAGGTGAGTTCAGGATCCTAGGTTATCATCTTGGACTGTCTTCCTTTATCTCTTTTCAAGTATGTTTTTATTGATTTCAGAGAGGAAGGGAGAGGGAGAGAAACATCGATGAGAATCATTGATCAGCTCCCTCCTGCACGCCCCCTACTGGGGATTGAGCCTGCAACCCAGGCATGAGCCCTGACTGGAATCAAACCGTGACCTCCTGGTTCATAGGTCAACACCCAACCACTGAGCCACACCAGCCAGGCCCTTTATCTCTTTTCTAATTCATATCATTCATTATCTTTTCTTGCTTTAATTTTTTTGAAAATCCCCAAGATAATGCTATATAATAATGCTGGTACTCTAGCACATAACTTTAAATCAAAGTTTTTATGTTTCACCATTTAGGATATTATTTGTTATTGGTTTCTGATAATTTGTCTTTACAATTTTACTGTTCCACTTTACTAATATAATAGTTTAGGCTGATATAGTTCCTAATATTGAGCCATCTTAGCATTCTCAAAATATGGGGTAAAAATTTCCCTCTAAGTACTTTTATAACATCCCTCTTTAAAAAGCTCAATTAATCAGTAATGAAAGTAACATCAGAAAAATCTGAGTAGACTATGAAGCTCTTATAGTCAGTCATATATGAATATATTTTTCAAATATATTTATTGAATGCTTACTATATACCACACAGTTCTATGTGTATATGTATGTTAACCTTTTTAAAAAATAATTATTTATTGTTGAAAGTATTACATGTCCCCTTTTGTCCCCCATTGACCCCCTCCAGCCCACCCCTCCCCACACCAGGCCTCCAGCACCCTATTGTCTGTGTCCATGGATTATGCATATATGCATACAAGGTCTTTGGTTGATTACCTCTCACCCAACCACCCACCCACCCTCCCCCGCCTTCCCTCTGAGATTCCACTCTGTTTCATGCTTCCATGTCTCTGGATCCACTCCCTTCATCAGTTTATTTTGTTACTTAGATTTCACATATGAGTGCAATCATGTGATACTTGTCTTTCTCTGACTGACTTATTTCACTTAGCATGATACTGTCCAGGTCCCTCCATGCTGTCTCAAAGGATAAGAGAGTCTTCTTTTTTACTGTTGTATAGTATTCCATGGTGTAAATGTACCACAGCTTTTTTTTAACCACTCATCTACTGATGGGCACTTGGGCTGTTTCCAGATCTTAGCTATTATAAATTGTGCTGCTATGAACATAGCGGTGAATACATTCTTTCTGTTTGGTGCTTTGTGTTTCTTAGGATATATTCCTAGAAGTGGGATCACTGGGTCAAATGGCAGTTCCATATTTAACTTTTTGAGGAAACTCCATACTGTTTTCCATAATGGTTGCACCAGTCTGCATTTCCACCAGCAGTGTACTAGGGTTCCCTTTTCTCCACATCCTCACAACACTTGTCATTCTGACAGGTGTGAGATGGTACCTCATTGCCATTTTGACTTGCATATCTTGGATGATTAGTGACTTTGAGCATTTTTTCATATGTCTCTTGGCCATCTGTATGTCCTCTTTGGAGAAGTGTCTATTTAGGTCCTTTGCCCATTTTTTAATTGGGTTGTTTGTCTTCCTTTTGTTAAGATGTATGAATTCCTAATATATTTTGGATATTAACCCTTTATCAGATGTATCATTGCCAAATATGTTCTCCCATATGCATTAACCTTCTTAACAATCCTTTGAAGGTGATACACATAACTCCATTTTACTAATGAGGAAACAGACCCCAAAATATTAGTAATTTTCCCCAAATCTCACAACTTATTAGTGGTAGAATAAGATTTGAGATGAGCTCTTAACTATATCATACTGTTTCTCATGAAAGCATTAGAGAATATGGCAGACAAATCTCATGTACTACATATTCAGTCTCAAAATTCTACTTAAATGACAGTAAACATTTGTAAAAAGGAATAAATCCCAAACAATATATAGAGCAGATGGGAAGGCCCAAGGATGTATTTCAGAAATTCTGACCAATCCCTAGAAGACAGAAAGCAGGGGCCATCAGAGTAGAGGAAGTCATAAAGCCCTTTGGGGGTTTAGTCCAGCCAAATCCCAGAAGGACTCTAAGCTGTGAAACATTTGGTACAGGGTGGCTGGCAGTACTCAGTTTTACATAAAGGGCTGTCTGTGAACAGTTGGTCCAGTTGGCTTGATCCTTTACCCTCCTGCACCCAGCCATTGCAATGGCATGGGGGATAGCAGTATCTATGCAATGTTACCAGAGGGGTGCTTTTTAAGAAATTGGACCATACATGTGTGGATATGAAATCAGGCCCCAAACATGGGAATTGGCTCCTAGATGATGCCCTTTTTGTTACTTGACATCAGGGAAAACTTCCTGGAGTCCTTGACTCAAACTACACACAAAGGAAATAGAATTCTGGATATTCTGGACAAAAGGCACAACTTAAACTTGAACAAAGCTATGAGGGCAGGGAACAGCCTGGTGGCAGAGGGAAATATTTTGTTCCCTCAGAGGATAAAGGTCAGTCCTAGGTGTGACAGATACTGAGGCTAGCGATGCAGACAGTAGCCAGATCTGGAGCTTGTACATCCCCTATAAGCAAAAGGAAGCCATTGAAGGATGTAGTGCAAGAATGTGAAATGGTTAAGAACATTGTTTTGGCAGTTGTATGGAGAGACTTGGGAATGAATGCTCTTTGGGTATCCTAATGCTGTGATCCCCAAAGTGTGGTCTGGGGTAGCAGCATCAAGACCAGAAATTTTAGGAGAAATGCAAATTATTGGGCCCCACTCCAATCTACTGAACCAGACCTCTGGAGCTGGGGCCCAGTAAACTGTTTTAATAAGCCATCCAGATGAATATGATACACACTCATTTGAAAACCACTCTTCTAAGGAATACCTCTTAGGACATTTCATCTCTTTTACAAACCTTTCCTGCCCAATCCATGCAAAATGAATCATATCCTCCATTTTCACCAGCTCTGTCCCTCGTATATATTTCTCATATGGTAGAATTTTGTGGTGGTTCCTTATGTCAGTATTCTCATGGTAACCAGCACACTTCTTTATATCAGGTACTCTCTCTCACCTGCCTTTGCAAGACCTAGCAAAATGCTTAATAAATTAACTTGCTAAATGAACACAAAATACCAATTAGGAGCCATTTGCAGGTGTCCAATCATAAAGAGGAAATGAGATCTTTAACCAAAAGAGTAGTGGGGAGGAACCGAAAAGATATTTAGGAAACAAAATGGGCAGAATGCTAGTAAGAGCTAACAATTATATAGCACTTACTATGTACCAGGAAGTTTTAACTATTTTATAAGTATTCCTACTTAATACTCACAATAACTCTATGAGGTAGTTACTATTTTTATTCCCATGTTATAGAAGTGGGAACTAGGCTAAGTAATTTACCCAAGTCAAACAGCGAGTAGTCAGCCAACGTTCAAACACAGGCGATGTCTGGCAGCAGAATCCTTGTTGATGCTATTCTGCCCCTGAAACTTGTGCTCAGATTCCCAGCTTGAGTAGCTGGGAAAAGAGGATGCCATCAGCAAGGACATAAAGACAGGAAAAACCAGGGGAAGATGCCGAGTTCAGCATTAGAGATGCTATATGAGACACCTTTACAGGGTGTCCAGCTAGTAGTTTCATATAATACAGGGTTATGGAGAGGGCTAGGTGCACAGATTTAGAGATCAACAACATGTAAATCTGAGAATGGATGAGATGACCTAGGAGGGATTATATACAATGAGAAGACATGTGGCCTGAAGGCCTTGGTGAACAATATTTAAGGAAAACTAAGACTCAGTGGTCTCACAGGTATAAGGAAACCCCCAGAAGACAGTGGTGTCCTGGAAGCCTAGACAAGTAGTGTCATGAAGGGAGTGATCAACAGTATTAGTATCAATGAGTTCAAGTAAGACCCTGAAATTGTTTTGCTATGATCACCAATTAAGGAGTGAAAGCCAGATTAGAAAAGGTTAAGAAGTGAAAAGGCAAAAAATTGGGAATGCAATTCTAATTCTCTACAGATAGATGGCAACTTGTGGGAGATTCAATAAAAAAAATTTTTTTTAGATTCGATTTCAACATATTTTGACAATCTAGCAGATGGAACCAGTGGAAGTGGCATTGAAATGAAAAAGAGATGGAGAACCAGCTTAACCAAAACCTATGTCAGAGGTTGAGCTAAAGGACAACTCAGTCTCTGAGCTGAGGCTATGAGGATGAGAATGGACATGAGATTTTTAGGTGGAAGGACAGGAATAATGGCCTTAATTGCATTGATGAAGTGAGTCTACTTGGCAAGGGATAAGTGTTAGGGGATGCAAGGAGCATCTCTAAATGCAATAAAAGGACAAGTAACTTTATGAATAAGTCATTTATAAAATCAATCAGATCAAGATTGGATAAAGACACAAGGCTAGGAGAGACTGGGAGAAAATGGTGAGAAATAACAGACCGAAGGACTAAGATCAGTTTATAGCGAGTGAGGACAGGACTTGATAGGCTATAGTTAGAATAGGATATTAAGACTTCACATTCAAACAGCTTTGGATAAAAATATCCAAGCTGTAGCCTTCAGAGTAGATGGTTGAAATGGTAGATATGAAGGTTGATAAAAGCAAGAATCATGGGACTGGGATATTAAATAAGAGTATCTACATAAGTATATGTCAGAAGACATTTAAATTGTTGGCACTCGTAGGGAGACTGCTGTTTTTGTTTGGGAAAATGCACCTGAAATGTGAAGGGCGGCATGGGGGCGGGGGTGGAATGCTTGAGGTAGATGATTCATAGCTCTGGATGCCACAGCTTAAAAAGCAGGTAACAAAATCTGATTGCTACTCTGGAAGGGGTGAGAGTGGCCACAGAGGAGGGAAGAAAGAAAAGATAAAGGAAGAAAGGAGAGGAGTCAACACTGGCACTGAGGAAGAGCTTAAGAGAAACAGTGGCAGGGTGGGTTGAAAATAACTTGTAAAAATATGTAGGAACATATAATTTTTTTTTTAATTGATGAGACACAGAGAGAGGGAGAAACATTGATTTGTTGTTCCACTTATTTATGCACTAACTGGTTGCTTCTTGTATGTGCCCTGACCAGGATTCAAACCCACAACCTCAGTGAATCCAGACACTGCTCTAACCAACTGAGCTGCCCAGTCAAGGTGGAAGGAACATCTAATTTTGAATTGTTTGTGGTGAAGGATGCAATGTGATGTAACTACTCTACTCCCCTGCCTCTAAGAAAGGATCACTCCACAGCTCATCTGAGCTTACTATTCTCACCAATGCCTTGGGAATGGTGTTCAGCTGTCAGGTGTAACCATGACTTCTGGCCCACCAAATATGATCAGAAGTGGTGACTGTCAATGTCAGGAGAAAACACTAGAAGACAGTCGATTCTGTGTTCACTTTCCCTCGGTCACAGCAACTGACAGTAGAATGGTAGCTCGGTCCAAGAGATGGGAAGCAGACCCCCAATGGCACAATGGAGAGTAAGTTCTCAACTACGTATTTTGGGGACCGTCTGTATTGCAGAATAGCACATAATTCCAATATTTAATCAATTACTGTCCTATAATTTTATCTGAAATCTGACTTCCACTCTAAAAATACACTGGTTCAGAGTAACATCCCTCTCACTTGTGTTATCCCAGTAATGTCCTAATTTATCAGCAAATGTCTTACCTTTTTCTTTCTACCTAAATTGCAGATAATCTTTCAAAAGTAAAATCTGATCATAAGACTGCCTGTCTTGCCACCACCCCTGAAATTAGATCAAATTACAGTCCCTTTTAATTGTCCCCTGTCACTGCCCCTTATATTTCAAACTACAATACTCAGCTTCTGAGTACACCATGATCTCTTGTCTCTATGCTTCTGCCAATTCTGTTCCCTCTCTAGAGTACATGACTCCTTGTCTTGATTCCGAGGCCAGGAACCTCAGTGCCACAAATCACACAGAATCATGTATTCCCCCATCTCGCCACTATTTAATGAAACTTATCAAGTATGTTTTTCTACACGCTGTCCTTGATGTTAAGCACATAATGCTAAAAAACAGAAGGTACCAAGGAAAGGGAAAAAGGTAATTAGGTAGCTTTGCCTCCGATGATCCATTTACAGGAATGGAGGCATGGCAACAAATCTTGTATCCATCTTGCCATGCAGAGCACTGTGAGCATGGGCTATGGTATAACAGGTCACAGTGGGCCTCTCAGTTGATTGTACTGAGGACAGCTGATGCCGAAACAAATTTCTCTATCTTTTAAAAGGAGATTTTAAAGACTGATTTTCAAGGTTTCCAAACTTAGCATTCTGAGCTTATTCAAACTGCTGACGAATCAGCCTCATTAATATTTCAGTATCATCATGTAAAAGGAAAATCTTATTTTTGTTTGTGCCAGTTCTCTCAAATGGGACTGAAATGGTTCAGAAGTGTAAGACTACTCACTCACTCACTCACTGGTCTTGTTTCAAATGAGCAATTTATGGTAGCTTCCCTGCCACATGCTATCACCATTAGTCTTTAAAATCCATGTGTGGGTATAAAGAAGCATTGTATTGTCTCCAAATATCATCTAATCCTTGGAAAGTTAGCAAAAACCTGCTATATATAGTCAGCTAATAGTTACCTTCAAAGTTCAAATATATATTGTTTAGGAATTACACAATATGTCACTATTTAGCATGTCTTTATAACTAGAGGCCCAGTGCACAAAATTCCTGCACTTGGGGGATGTCCGACTGATGGCTTAGGCCCACTCCCTGCTGTGCTTGCCAGCCGTGAGCCTGGCTTCTGGCTGAGTGGCGCTCACCCTGTAGGAGCACACTGACCACCAGGGGGTAGCTCTTATGTTGAGCGTCTGCCCCCTGGTGGTCAGTGTGCATCATAGCAACCAGTTGTTCTACCGTTCAATCAATTTGCATATTAGCCTTTTATTATATAGGCTAGGAAATTACCCATACTAGTTCAAAAAAGTAAATGGGCAAACTTTTCTTAGAGAATGTAAATGAGTAATTTTGAAAATCTATTTACTCTTCTTCTAAGAATTCAAGGAAAATACACTAGCTGCCCATGGGTAGTGTTCCTAAACATTTTTATATACTAGAGGCCTGGTGCACGGATTCATGCACCAGTGGGCCCCCTCAGCCTGGCCTGCACCCTCTTGCAATCCGGGACCCCTTGGGGGATGTCGGACTGCTGGTTTGGGCCCAATCTGCGGGGATGGGGCCCAAATCAGCAGTCCAACATCCCCTGAGGGATGTAGTAGTGCATGATGCGGCAGGCGGCTTGGGAGGAACCCGAGCCCGAGCCGGGCTCCCATTCATCCTGGTCCCACTGCACCTGCTGACTCTGCTGCTCGGTAGTGCTGCCATGAAAGTGGGAGAGGCTCGTGCCGCTGCAGCAGCGCTCGCCAGCTGTAAGCCTCATGTCTGGCGCCTGTTGGTCAGCTGAGCAGCGCTCCCGTTGTGGGAGCACACTGACCACCAGGGGGCAGCTCCTGTGTTGAGCGTCTGCCCCCTGGTGGTCAGTGCGCATCATAGCTACTGGTCCACCAGTCGCTTAGGCTTTTATATATATAGATAGATTCCAAAGCACTCCAAGTGCCTCATACTCCCCTGTATAGTAGTAGCTCCTTTATAACTCATATTTCTGTTAATTATGCAGAAAGCATTTTATACCCATAGAAAAACAGTATGCTAAAGGATTTAATAAGAAGCATCTATTTAAATCAGAGAAAGTAACAGTATATAAAGTAGAAATCTACTTGTACTAATCATAACAGTTCTAAATAATGGGTGAAAGAGGTTAACTAGAAGCAGTACTTAAATTGAGTTTGGAAGCTTAAGAACTGGCACTCAAAAATATCTGAAAACTTCTACATGTATATAAGCTATAGCTGCTAGCAAGAAAAATCTCTATAACAGTGGTTCTCAATTGCAATTCTATGCCTCACTGCACCCTCCTCTGGGGACATTTGGCAATAGCTGGAGACAATTTTGGTTGTCACAAAGGGGATGGGGTGGGGATGATACTATAGTGGTATCTAAGTGGGTCAAGGCCAGGCAAGCTAACACCTTACAATGCTTAGGGCAGCACCCCATGACAGAATTATCTAGTCCAGAATGTCAACAGTGCCGAGGTTGAGAAATCCTGATCTAAAAAGAACATGCAGTTTTCTATTAAAGTATAAATTCTGGAGGAAAGCATTGATTTTTACTTCTGGAATAAGGAAACAGTTTATTTCCAGGCTTTTTAGGAAGGCCTAACTTAGTTCATGGATGGTTAACGGTTCTAACCAAGATGCACATTTATATCTTTTAAAAATACGCCAAGATTACAGTAAGCAACCACCATACACATTTACGTTGCCCTTGCCTAAGTAAGCAGTGGGTTTATATTAAAAGTGAAATGTCTATGAAACAAGTGAAACAGCTCTGCTGAGTAATAGGATTATTACAGGCTAGTAAAACATGAGTTATCATAGTATTACACATTAACCAGTTCCAGAGTACAATTCTTTAGATGTTTATGTGTGAGAGAGCATTTCAGAATAAAATCACTCAATGTGCATCAACCATTAGTTACTGATAATGGCTAAATACACCAATTCCAATACTCCCTGGTCCAGAAAGAATTTCAGTTCACAGAATATAAACTTTTTCTAAAACCTAAATGAAACAATTCAATTTGCCAAAACACTACTGATCATTAAGATCAGAATAAAAGGGTATGAAGACGTCAAGGGTATTGAGTCCCTCTACTAAAGATCATTCTGAAACCCGACACACGTTGACATGATCTAACAAAGTTATCATTATCTGCAATGCTCTCCGCAGTAATTCTAATTGAAGTTGGCTTTTGTTATAAAAAACAAATCCCATTTTGAATTTAGAGCTAACTTTCTAAGTTACAAAGAGCAAAAACATGTTGCCAATAGATCTTGTCTTAAATTACAATATGTGTTCACAAATCTTTATTTCTAGTATTAATAGGAAAATAAAGCAACTTATTGGATTGTAAAAGGGAACTATATAATTTCAGTATGCATTTTTCTTAATGGCCTTATCTAGTCAGCTTGTGGCAGCTTGCCACCAAATACTTTCATTGTGTTCCATTTTTGCAACTGAAGTTTTCAAAGGAGTTTTCATTACCTAGAAAAGTCAGTTAAATCCAGAATATCCTTTTTCCAAATAGTAAAACGAACACTGTATTGTCCCTTTTCCATTTCACAGAGGATTGAATAAGATTTCAAAAACAGATATGAATCTGATGTGGCAGTGGTTTAAAAATTAGAATTCAATTTTAGAGCTAGAATCTGAATTATTTTGCTAAAACCTTAAGCTCTTTAATATCAAAACATTTATTAGGTATATTTTATCTAGAGATTAGCAGTTAATTTTAACACTTTATTTTGGGTAAAATTTAAAGTGAGCAGAAATGGCCCTGGCCAGTGTGGTTCAGTTGGAGTGTTGTCCCATACACTGAAAGGTCTCAGGTTCGATTCTGGTCAGGGCACATACCTAGGTTGCAGGTTTGATCTCCAGTCAGGGTATGTGCAGGAGACAACTGTTGGATGTTTCTCTCTCCCTTTTCCTTTCTCTAAAATCAATAAAAGCATGTCCTTGGGTGAAGATTAAAAAACAAAAAATAATAAAGTGGGCATAAGTGTTCAACTTCTTAAATTGTGAGATATTATTATATACTTTGTCATGTGGTTAGGTATAACTTATAAGGCCTCTTAACCAGGTAATTGAATTTTTCAATGAGGATTTTGTATCTCATTATTTTGAACTTCATGCCTTTATGATGTCTGAGATTGAGCTAGATATAAAGGTATCAGAATATCCCTTATAATTGGTTAAATTAGACATGGACATTATTTCTTTGCCTTTTACCCAACAAAAGTGTTAAAAAATGACTGATTTGGTTATTTAACTATGGGTACATAAAAATTATGTAAATATTCAAACATTTGATGAAGTCATCGTATTCCAACCTTTTAAGAATTCTAATTACCGGTGGGATCTTTAGATATCATTAATGAATAATATGACCATAATTTTAAAATTATCATTCAATGCTACTTATTTTATAAATGTTTAGGATAGGCCTTGCCATACCAAATGTCCTTTCTGCCTTATTTCCATAAAATAAACTAAACTCAAAACACAATACCATATTGAGTTTTCTTTAAAAAGAAGTCAGGTGAATCCAAACAATTTAAACATACTCAAGAAAATCAGCAAACAGCTCTTTTTTTACTATTAACTTTTAGGTCTCCTAAAGAATCTACATGTGTAGAGATGCTAAGCAGAACTAGCTAAATCTTAAAAGACCAATAAGCAGTCTGAGTGGCAGATTATGACTGGACCTCACACCTTGCAACCACCATATCAGTATCAGGACATCACCAGTAGAAGTATGGGGTTAATCAGTATGACTTGGCATTTAAAATCTGAGCATTCTTCTGTTACTTATTTTATGTATGTGAATATACATTATATATGTAAATCATATCTACTACTAGAAAGAGCAGAACCTATTTTTGTATTAAAAGAATTTCAGCTATATTAAAAAAAATTAACCATCTTTCAAAACTTAAAAAAAAATATGAAGGTTAAAAAAGGGAGAAATCCAATACATGAAAAATATTTGAATTTAACTTTAGATAATTAACTAAGACATCACATAACATATGCATGTCAGTTTCCTATTTGGTCCTAGAGCCTGCAGTATTGTAATTTATTGTGAAACCATGTAACCAAATACTTAAATATATCCACAACATCTATACCACGGTAATGTATAGTACATATATACTAATGTCTCAAAATAAATTTCTATTACAACTTTATGCAAATTATGATATAAGAATACCACCTGCCACATTCTGAAATGGCACCAACTTCATGTAACATTCCATGTCAATATAATGTTTTATGCATTATCATCTGAATATTCAAAATTAAGCTGTTAACCTAATAACCACAGTATGTCACCAATTCAAATCACTGCATATTTAGATGTTAAAGCAGGTAGGTAATACAGCAGAAAAAAATATTTCTAATTCACAGTTTCAAAAATAAAGGGTGCAGTTTTCAAATATCTGACTGCTTAAAACTGGTCACTAAATTTAACAACTGCCTCCTTCAATACATGTAAACTATGTTTCGCACAGCATAGGAGATGTCTTTATTCAGAAGATAGTTCTTACTGTTACAGGAGCACCACAAATTTGAAGGAAGAGGCTACAGTGTGAAATGAGTTCACTGAAGGATATGTTCAATAAAATTTCAACTATGATATAAAGTACTGCAAAGCTTTGTTTCCCCCAGCAGAGACCCCTTAATCAGGAAAAGTAGTCAATATTTACCAAATACAATATGTAAATTAGCTCTACAAGAGAGGGGGAAATCTAACTCAATTAAAAGGAAATGCTATAATTAGCTAACAAACCTGTGGCAGCCGGTTTCAGAATTTCCTAAAACTAAAATTTAAAAGCATACACAGTATTTGTATCCTTTGATAAAGGGATATAGAGATACAAATGGAATGAAAGAAAAAAACTGGCCTTAAGAATTTAATTTCTAAGTGGCAACACACACACACAAATGGGTAACTGAGAAAAACTGTGTACTTAAATATTCAAATTTTAAATGTGTAAGAAAATTTATAATAGAAAAAAGTGGCAAATTGTTATTGGGACTTGATTTGCTGAAAACATGGGCAAATTCACACTGGCATTAAGAAAACCAAAGTTTCAAAAATTTACTCCTCACTTTCTCTCCAGATTTGTTTTCTGTGCAAAAATAAATATCTGCAAATTGCACTAATACAATACTTATTTTAACTTTTGTATTATGAATAATCTGCACATGCTGCTTTACAGACAATACATATTTGTAAACTTGCTCATGCAAAATTAGTGTGCGCAACAGGGATATTGCTAATCCCTATACTTAAAAAAAAAGATACCTTATCTTTTTAAAATTGCCAAATCCTCCAAAATGTAACAAATCTTACACAGATATTCTTCTCTGCCAGCTAAAAATCAACTTATGTTGCTGAAACAAAAAGTTATTTAAGAAAAAGAAACATGGTTTTTATCTTGCAGAATTTTTGATTTTTAAATATGAGAAATTTTTATAAAAGAAAGAAATTCATGGTCACAAAATTTTAACATTTTAATCCTAAACATTACAGGGCAAGTAGACCCTGGACCCTATCTCCATATTCCATAAATCCTAACTTTTAGTTTCCATTTTCAATGTTGCCCTAACCACTAAAACATTAGTGGTTTTACAACCTCTGGGTTATGGAAATACATATTTCTGAAATAAATGTTACAAAAACAAAAATGGAAGAAAGCCAAACTGTCTCCATGAAAGAAAAAAAAGTGGAACATTTTGAAGCTTTTAGATACTTCTCTTTCCATGTCTTATGATTAACCTGACGATTCAGTGCATCATAAGGTCAATGTCATGGTCCCCATGTTGAACAAACATCTAACTAGTGTCCATTGATTCCAAGTTAGTAGAGGATGAATCTTTTTGGATACTTTCAAAAATAGCTGCCAGCTCAGGGTTGGAACTGATCTGCGACTGGAATTCACTCATCAGTGGACTCTTCTCTGCTTCTGGAATGGTTAGCAGTGCTGCTACTGCTCTCATGGCAGATCGCTTTAGTTCATCTTGCTTTTCAAACTCCTGCTTTACTGAGTTTGCCTTTACCTGTAACATTGAGTAAATTTATATTATATGCTATAAAAGACAAACTATCATACAAACAAAATTTAAGCACCTAGAAATTTCTGGTCAATAAAGCACAGCTGCTCTTTCATAGGTCCAAAAGTCATGTTGTATTCTAAGTTGTTTTTAAATTTCTTTTTAGCAGTAGCTTGTCTCCTTTTAAGTGAGTAAACCCCATTAGGAAAACAAAATCCTGAACCACGGTTGAAAGAGTGAAAACCTAAGCTTTATCTGCTTAGCAAGTCCTACTTTGGCCTCCACCAAGAAACTACCCCTCTTGACACCCTATTCATTATTCTTCAGACACATCATATACTAAACATCTCTGTGCCCTAATTCATATAGTTATTATTATATGGAAAGCCCTGTTTTCACCTTCTGAATCTAAACATATTTCTGACGTTTTAAGGTCCATTTTAAATGTCATCATGTTCATCTGAAGTCTTCTATGATTACCATCTCACCTCCACCAGAATTAAACATTTCCTTTTTTGTGGAACAATTTCACTTTATCCTGTATCAATACTTCAAAATATGTATCAAATTGTTATTATAAATAAAAACTTTAAAGAACAGCATTAAATAGCGCTAAGTTTTCTAAAACATCCACATTCAATATGGTGCTAGCATGGTTAAATTAGGACAAATAGAAATCTTGAATACACCAAATCCACCCTAAGTTGATGTCTACCAATGATTACCTTAGTTGTACACGTGGCACGTAATGGCTCTACAAGCCGGTCCAATCTCTGCAGTACTGCACTTGGACAAAGGGTGGAGAGTCTCACCAACATTAAAAATGTTAGCATCTATTATGAATAAAGAAAGACAAAATGTAGACCTTGTGTTATTTTTCTAAAGACAATTCCAGATTCTAACAAAGCTTTTAAAAGGAAAATGATTAGCATGCACCATGAAGTTTCATTTTCATGTAATCTGTCTCTAACAGTTGTCGTAAACCTTACCTGAGGTAATTTCAGTTACAAGTACTACTGAGGCCTCACTTATACCTGGTAATGTGGTCCTAGTTTAAGAACTAGAAAAGTGGTTCTCAATCTTGGCCACACATTAGAACTGGGGAACTTTGTCCCATTCCCAGAGACTTTTACTTAACCTGTTAGGATAGGGCCATAGATTTAGAATTTTTTAAAAAGCTCATGTGCACCAAAATGGAAAGCATTGAATAAGAAAATAACTGAACCAGGAGAAAGGTCTTTTTAGTTTCTACTATCTTAGCAGATTTTCCTTTAAAAAACAAAACACAAAACAAACTGGTTATCTTCAGATTAATTCACAGAAAGCCTGGTAACCCATAATCTTTTTTCTATTGAACTATAAACTGTAGAATTCAACAGGAAGATCCTATTACGTCCTTGGGGGCTCTTTTTAATGGATCTGGGAGGGGTCAGGTTACTACCACAAATGGAAACAAAAATGTTCGAGTTCTGAGTCTGGCTGCTGCGTAACTGCTCAACTACCACTTTTGCCTGCTTGATCAAAGGCCATGAATGGGAAGACAAACAAACAAACAAAAAAAAAAAAACAAAAAAAAAAAAGAGAGAGAGAGATAGAGAGAGACAATGCACTTACTATTTTTCAATTCACCCTTTAATAGTTCACATTTGAAATGGACAAGATCAAATAGGAAAACAAAGAACAGTCATAAGTTCATTCTCTAAACCTAAAAAGTGGTATGATTTCTCTTCTAGTTGCTTCTACATAGATTGTTTAGGAATCTGAAAATAGTTCTTGCATGTTATCCTTTAAACATTTCTTGATATTAATCCCAATATAACAGACTGGAAAACAAAAATCCTTCATTCAGGTAAATAATATGGGTATCTTGTAAAACGGCAGAAAACCCTCCGTGGGTAGAAACTGCAGCATACTCTTAAGACAGGCCAAACAGATCACAGGTTATACTTTGAACAAAACCTGTCCATTCTCTTCTTTGGAGGGAAAGCTCCTAGGGACTATGCGCTAACCAGTGGTCGGCAAACTGTGGCCCCTTGAGTGTGGCTCTTCCACAAAATACCACGTGCAGGCGCGCACGTACAGTGTGATTGAAACTTTGTGGCCACACTCAAGGGGCCAAAGAGCCGCATGTGGCTTGCGAGCCGCAGTCTGCCGACCACTGCACTAAGCAAGCTGCACTCAATTTCTTGGAATTTCCCATCCACTAAGAATTGACCTCTTCCTCCAATAAAAAGGTTTCTGGATTTTTTTCTGTATGTCAACTAATGTTACAATTATACCACTATTATTTTTGCATATTATAATTCATTGACAAGCAAAACAATTTTTCTCACTTAATAGACAAAAGTAAATTACAAGGGTAAAAGTCACTGTAGTTAAGTCTTCTAAAACATTCTAAAAACAGGCACAAACATCTTACCTTAATATCATAATGGTCCTTCAAACCATCTTCAACATGATTTAGAAATTCAAAGATATCTAGTCTATCAAGACAACTGTCTAGAAGTGTGTACATACACTCAAAAGCTGCCTTTCTAATATCCAGGCCGTCATCAACTGTATGCTTAAACGGACCCATTTCTACCTGTTGAAACACAAAAGAGTATGTGCATATACTTAAAAGTAAAAGACCGTCTTAGAGAAAGTGTAATCTAACTAACTAGCTTACCTCTCTTATAAGCTCCTTTCTAACTTTTGTTTCATTGTAAAGATGTGGAAGAACAGTGTCTAGAAGATCCCTTATTAAAGATGGCTTATTATGTGCTGCTGAATTGAATGTGACCAAGGCTACTCTTCTTACATTCAAATCTGGGTCTTCCAACGTTTTTAGGAAATCACCTGAGAAATTATAAGAGAAGCAACATACAATTAAGATAAGCTTAAAAAAAAAAAGATAAGCTTAAAAGAAAATATATGTGATACCTTTTTCTAAATTGATAGTTTATTGTGGTTGGTATTGTTATTTAATACGGGTTAGGAAAGAACATGATGAAATACTAAGTAAACTATTTAGTTTCTTTTGGCAGCAGGTAAACCATCATGTCTCAATGTGAGTGGATTTAATTGATGATCTACTCTCAAGCACCTGTAATACAGAGCAGCGGTCGTCAACCAGTGGTCCGCAGACCACCGGTGGTCTGAGAGGTCCAAAAGGTTGGCGACCACTGGTTTAAGGAAACCTTTGGAGCAGCGGTCGCCAACCAGTGGTTCGTGGACCACTGCTGGTCTGTGAGGTCCAAAAGGTTGGCGACCGCTGATACAGAGGATATATGGTGAGAGTTCAGAACATTCCTTAATTACTTTTATAGATACTTTATAAAAAGGTGGGTTGCAAAGAGAAGTGGTGGAGCCCTGCAGCAGGCACAGAATCTAATAACTTGAATGACTGTCCTTGGACTTCAAAATTATTAATTACTACACTAAAAACAACCTAAACAGAATTTTAAAAAACTGAGTTCAAAATAAGATAAACAAGGTGAGGACATACCCGTTGCTTGATAAAGATGGAATACTGTTAACAAGTACACAATCTATCAGATGACAAAGAGAAATGTGCCTCCAAAAAATATACATATTTTTATATGTATCTTTAACGAGAAATATACAAATTGGTAAAAAGGTAAGAATACAAAAGGAGGAAACTGAAACCTAACAGGACAAAAAGCTAAAGCGCCTAAGGCACTTTAAAACAGAAAAAATACCATGTATGTTGTTGAATACAGTGTCTAGTATGCACCTGGTATTCACATGGAGCATCATTATGTAATCTCAACCCTATCATCAGCAATCTTTTAGAATTCACAAGGAAAAAGAGAAGGGCCAGAAGACTTAAATGTATCACAACAGCAATGTAAAAAAATGGGAGGAAAGAAATACTTTAGACACCACAGATTGGTAAACTCAATGTTGACCATCTAGGAAAGTTCTGTTTACAAAAACTTAGGAGATCGCTTGGGTTAAAAAAGAATTTAAATGTACCACAAGAAACCTCTTCATCCTGTTTGTTTAGAGTTACTAAGACATTAAATTAGAACACTAATTGTAATAAAAATGCTTTCAGTAAAGCATCTAAATAAAACATTGCTATTATTATGGACAAATGGTGACATGGCCTAGGATGAGTGGTTCTCAACTCTGGTCTAGGAATTCCAGTTTCTAAAAAGCTTCCTAGGTGTTTGTAGGATGTTCATATAATCACAAATAATACTGAACTCAACCATAATTCAATTAGAACAATAATCACCTGATTGAATAACTACACCAATGATGACACTGACTGTTGTCAACCTGGAAAGATGTCTCTAGAGATGTGGCACAGGTCTTTTCCTCTGTCCTATCTTATATAGTATCAAATGTGAGTAAATATACCAAAGCAAAAAAAAAAGGGTGAGGGGAAACAAAGGCAAAAATTTTTGGATAGAAAATTTCTTTGAATTATTAGCACCCATTTATCCCTGTGTCCCCTTTACTCTGAACTGGTAATTCCTTTCTGTAGTTATTTTAAATTGTGCTTTTCCCCTTTCTGGTTCACTGTAGAATGACCTGACAATGGGAAGCTTCTTTCCCATGTCCTTCTATCCTCTCTACTTCGATTTCTGTTCTTATGTCCTCAAGAAAGCACAAAAGTGAGTTCTGAGGGCTTTTAGCTACTACTACCAACTCTAGGAAAACTGATGATGAAAAAAACACAAGGAAATTATGACATCATGTAAAAAGTCCTCAAAGCTAATTCTTGTCTTCACAGAAATAGAGAGCCCTAGTCGTTCTGAAGTATCTCCTTAAGTTCTGGTAATTATCTTTTTTATTCTTAGGGTGTTACATATGTAAGTTTCAACAATCCCCTCAGGAACTGAAAGGTTACGTGTAATAACAGAAAATTGGGGCCCTAACAGCTCAGGTTAAGATTCATTTTTCTGGGAGGAAATTTCAGGACTATTTAGAAAGATAAAATATGCCTCCCTACCACCTACTATTACTTTAGGCCAGGGGTCCTCAAACTACGGCCCGCAGGCCACATGCAAATACAAATAATTGTATTTGTTCCCATTTTGTTTTTTTACTTCAAAATAAGATATGTGCAGTGTGCATAGGAATTTGTTCATAGTTTTTTTTAAACTATAGTCCAGCCCTCCGACAGTCTGAGGGACAGTGAACTGGCCCCCTGTTTAAAAAGTTTGAGGACCCCTGCTTTAGGCCATCCCAGAATATGATTATCAAATGTATAGTTGACTCTAGAGACATCTTAGTGTGTATTTACTCATTTCAGTTATTTACAAAATTATCTGCTAACAATTTCAAACTAAGGGATGACAGAATCTAAGTATGTAAGATCATATGTTAGCAGTATCTTTCTAATGAAACAACTACCAGACCCTTAAAAGCACCTGAGATTCCTTGGTGAAATTTTTAGTTATTGAAATGATTTGTTTTTTTGACAATTAACTAATAAATAGTCAATCAATCAGTACGTTTATCTTTGTTCCACTTACCTATGCAGTTCTTTAATAGTGGATCAATAGGTTGTGGATGATCAGAAATAGTAAATTTCACAGCTGTAACCACTGAGCTTCGGGCATATGATGAGCCTAATTAAAAATAAATTTAAATCTCTTGGTATTTAAGTCTACTAAAATCCATGGACATGTTTATCATTTTCAAACCACTTCAAATAACACTAGTGTTTTCAATTTTTTTAAATTCTCTTTGGCAAGAGAGGGTATTGCTATCAGACTAACAGAGATGAGCAAAGTTTACTTATGAAACTATCTATATAAAACCCTAATATGCAAATAGACTGAACAGCAGAACAACCAGTCTCTATAATGTGCGCTGACCACCAGGGGGCGCACATGAAACATGGTGGGCATTGGCCATGGCAGGATGGTGGAGAGGAGCAGGGGCACCAGACCAAGGCAAGGCGCCAGTCACTGTCATCAGGGCCAGCCTCTGGTGGTTACTGAAAATTCTTTGTTCCCGTGTGCCACGGTCCTCCCTGGTGTTTGCACCTGCTGCTGGTGCCTGGCGTCGGCCACAATCACTTGGCGCCATGAGAATGGAGGTGAGAATGGAGGCTGCGGGCCCCAATCACCCCTCAGAGCTTCTCCACCTCCCTCTGCTTCTAAGGGGTGATCGGGGCTGGCAGCCGCCGCTTGCACCAGCTGCTGGCGATGGCCCCAATCATTCCATGCCAACAGCGCTGGGAGCGAAGCTGCCGGCAGAGGGGAACCGGGGGCCATGGCAGAAGGGGCCAGGCAGGGGCACAGAGAATGAGCTGAGACCTGTCCCTGTGCCCACCGCAGCCTCGTGGCCCACAGATCCTTTCAAGTTGCATGAATTCGTGCACTGGGCCCCTAGTTCTATTATATGTCTAAATAAACAATTTCTTCCGAGAAGGAGGAGGCCTGGGAGAGTAGCAGTGGAGGATCGAGCCCTCATAAGAGGGAACTGGTTACATCTATAAATACCTTACAATATCTTTAAGTTTTTATTTTAAAAGGAAGCAACTTCTAAGAATAAATGGCTATTATTACCTTCTACTTCATTCAAAGGGATTTACACTACTAAATTTGGAAATTCTTCTAGCATCTTTCATTGAACTAAACTTAAGTGCACCAATTTTAGTATTATAATTACTAGCAAGTTCCTCAAGATATATTAATTCAAGAGACACCTGTCTTTGCTACATTTTAAAACAAGAGTAACATTAAAAATAATGAAAATTAGAACAGACTTATTTTACCATTATCTAATTATACTCTCTTTATTCTTTTAAACAAAATGTTATTCAAATATGGGCTCCATATTATAACATAAGGCAATGGGTTCTATATGTAACAAGATACAGAAATATTTTAAATTATGCATTAGGCACCCTTTAAGGCAACCAACTGCTAGTAATAATTTTTTTTTTTTAAGATAAGAAAACCTAGGGCCCTGGCTGGTATGGCTCAGTTGATTGCAGCGTCGTCCTGTTCACCAGAAGGTGGAGGTTCCATTCCCAGTCAGGGCACATACCCAGGTTGCAGGTTCCATCCCTAGTTGGGGGCATGCAGAAGGCAACCAATCAATGTTTCTCTTTCTTTCTATCTCCCTCTCTCTGAGATCAATAAAAAAATAAATATGTGCCGCTGAATTGAATTAGAAAACCCGGGTACTCACCTGATATCAAGTACCCTTTAAGACGTGGAAGGAGAGTTTCTGGATCAATTAGAGTGAGTTTGCCTAGACATTCAGCAACAACATTTCTGGTTCCTTCTTCTGCACACTCACAGTGCTTTAGCAATAAGGCCCAGATGTTTTCAACATATGGTTTAAGGCCCACTACTGATGCAGAGCTAATAATTTCCTTCAAGGAATGAAGCAGAAGATACTGCCTTTTGGGTTGACTGGTTATTTCTTGTAAGACAAATGGTAGATATTCAGGAAGGTTGCCCACACTAATGCTGCCTAATGCATAAGATGCAGCTGATTTGACTTCTTCACTAGGAGACGAGAAGGCTTCTAATATTACAGATTTTAGTTCCAGTTGCCCACTTAAGTCAATATGATGCCCAACTTCTCCAAGAGAAAGTAGAGCTAAAAGGCGAATAGAATCTGTAGACCTTGAGTTCTTGACATCTTGAATAAACTGACCTACGACAGCTGGTCCTTCTTTAGGACATGCTCGAGTAAGGGCAGCTACACATTTGGCAATAGAATAATAGGACTGCTTGTGAGTAAGAGCTGTGCTCTGAGAATAAACTGGACCGGTCAGCATGCGCAACAAATCCATATATCCTAGATTATTTGTTCCAGTGACAACCAGAGCTTGGAAAAAGTCCAGCATGGCGCTGAGAGCGCCCCCCTGCAATAAGGGTGATCTCACAAGTCCAATAAGTTCATTGAGAATGGATCCACTTATCTTTGAAAGGGAGGATGGATACACTTTTGCCAGTGTGGTAAGAAAACTGATAGCCATCTGTGAAACATGCATATCACTTTCACTGATAAGAGGTGGGAGCTCATCTAGAACTGCATCAATCATGGCAGCTGTCAAGCTGTCACTGTAGTTTTTAATTAGAATATCTAGGGCAGAAAGAGTACCCAGTTTCAAAGCTCTCTGGTTTTTCCTGAGAAATGAAGCAAGGATAGGAACCCCTTCTCCCAGGACAGGCCTCAAATCTATCTTCAAAGGTGACCCAGCAATCAGTGTCAACGCCTTCACTGTAGTTAGCCGGGTAATTTCATTCTTTAATCTCTCCAAGAAAATCTGAAGTGTATTAGGCAAGTCAGAACCCAAATTGTCTCCAAGGTTGCAAATAATTTGTCCCATACAGGAAATAGCCCTTTCCTTGACTTCCTGATCAATATCAGCTGCTTTTAACCTCTTAATGGTACAGGTAAATAGATCTTTGATGTAAGGAGTTGCGTCAAACGAGGAAGGTTGATCTAAAGGGCGAATTACTTTGACAAGCTGTTGAGTAACAAGAAGTGCTTCAGATGTAATCTTGTAAAATGGGTCTCCAACACAAGCCACCACTGGAGGGACCAAAGCCTGAACATGAGGATGGAAGACTTGAGGAGAGTGGTTACAGAGGATTACGTATAGACACGACAAAGCATCGATCTTCAAATTTGATGAGCTTGATTTGTCATTCAATGAGAAAATGATTCCTAAAAAGCCAATAAAAAAATCCAGTAATTTTTATGTATAGTTTTAAGAAAAAATTAAAAAATTAATCTCTAAAATACCGCTAGTTTCTACTTCATCACATTATCACTAAAGTAGTAGAAATTCCACAATCTATGATACCAGAGCCAAAAAATTTAAGGATAAGATTTAACTTTTTACTTGCAAACTTCTAACTTTAGATGTTCTAGATGGTTCTATAACAAAGCTTAGGTCTATGTATAAATCAAGTTGTCACAAATTTTATCCTTTTGAAGGAATCATTTAAGCTTATCTAGGTCTTAATAAAGTCTGTATTAAATTCCAAAAGTGATTTATTACTCTTTCTTTCATACCTGGTACAAGAACAGGAATGTGCTGCGTTAGGGCCCCAGGTAACACATTTACCAGTTCAGTTAACATGTTAAAACAGCACTGTCGAGTCTTCACACTTTTTTCTTTCATCTGTTTGTGCAAAGCTTTAACAATGTTGGGAACCTGTAATTATCACACATTCATTAGCTGTTTCAGTTCCTGGTATTTCTTCAGTACACTTAACACAAATTACAGTGGATGAAGAGAATGGGAAGAACTTATCTTTTTTTGTTAAATTCCTAATTCCTCTAACTGCTAACAAGATTATTAGATATAAACTTTGCTGCATCAATTCTGTTCTCTTGTAACTGTATTTGCTTGATACTGACACAGAAATGCACAAGACTAAAATATAAATCTAACCAAATAACAAAATTTTCAACCAAAATATTTAGAGCATAATTTATAAATTTTTTTAACATGAATAACACAGAAAAGCATGAAAGGAAAAAAGAGACAAATTATGGAAAAGAAACCATTAAATGAGTCCTCTTTTTTGCTTTTAGTTTGCCATTACAATGAAATCAACCTCATATCAAACAAGTAACATGGGCATGATTAAAAAATGTAAGCTTCTAAATTTTCTATCCTAATGTTCTGTTATTAAAACCTAAATAGGATATTTACTAATAAATCTTATGAATGCCAGGATACAGCCACATATCATATCAAACAATAATCTGAGAACTACACACAAAAGAAAACACCTAATTCATCCAACATAATCAGAATTCCCTGTGTTTTTACCTAATTTCTATACACTTATTCAAATGCTTATGTCACCCATATACTTTATCTTACTTCTTTCTATAATTAATCTTCAATGTTTACCTTTAAAGTTCACCACAAATCTTTTAAATTTGTACTACTTGAAAACAAGATAGATACAGTATATATATCCCATCCTCTGGTTTAGTTGTTTAATCTGGCTCACATGTTTTGTAATCTATAAAAATGGACAAATATGCATCCCACTGGGCTGCAACAGGGATTACATGTATGATAGGAAAATGCCTACCACATACCAAATGGGAGCTATACAGCTGTAGTGTTTAGGATCTTAGAAAAGATGACCTAAAGTGAAAATGTGTATTTTATTAATCATAAGAGCTGCCATTTACAAGTACTTACTATGTAGAAGGCACTACATTAAATGTTTACATAGATCATTTCTTCTATCACTACCTTAGGCAGATAGTTCTAAGTAAAACCTTATTACAAATGAAAAAAGTGAGGTTTAAAAAAATGAATAAATAATCTAGCCTGGCTGGCATGGCTCAGTGGTTGAGTGTCGACCTATGAACCAGGAGGTCTCAGTTTAATTCCCAGTCAGGGAACATGCCCAGGTTGCAGGCTTGATCCCCATGCAGGAGGCAGCCAATAAATGATTCTTTCTCATCAATGATGCTTCTCTCTCTCTCTCTTCCTTTCCCTTCCTCGCTGAAATCAATAAAAATATATATAAAAAAGAATAAATAATCTTTCCAAGATCACACAGCTAAATTAGGAATGAAGCCAGTTACGAACGCAAGTGAGGAGTTAGAAGCCGCTAGGCAGTAAGGGACAGGACTATGAGGCGATAATGTAAAGTGGAAATGCAGCTAACCCCTGCAGGCATGAGTAGGAACCAGTTCATCAGCCACACCCTGTCCCATGTAAAATTACAAGAATGAAGGGCCCTGATTATGAGGTGGACACACAGGGCGGGGAAAGTAAACGGGAACCCTGAAATTTAAAATGTGTATGGATGTTGCTAGGGCTGAATTTTTCGGACCAACCAATGGGAAGTTAGCAGGACACATTAACTCCTAGACAAAGAAGCTTCCATGGCAACTTGTTTGGGTCCCCTCCCTGCAGCAGGGAGCTTTTCTGTAGTAACATTTTGCTTTGCTCATCTCTTTGTCCATGAACTCATTCTTTGATTTCTCTAGACAATGAACTCAGACTCAAACAGAAAATTGGTATCATAAGTAGTCCGACCCCACTAAGATTTCTCCATTAATATCAAAGATAAAAATTACTTTACTGAATCATAAATTTTAATACTGTTTATCCAGTAAAATCAAGAATACTTCAATCACAATAAACTATTTACAAGTAACATAATATGAACATACATAAACTACTATACAAACATATCCCAGAACTTTGTTTCACTAAAGATGTTCTGGAACTCACATTTCCACATTAAAAATACAATTTTAAAGATCACATTTACTAGCATGACTTTCAAAACCATACTTTTAAACTGACCTGACTCTGAAGCATTGTTAAAGGTGTTTCTCCCTGTTCCATTGCATCAGGGTCACACAGCCAACTTTGCACAGGACGAGTTTGTTTCAAAAGAGAAAGGTATGCATGAAAAACATCTGCCTTTACATTTTCTTCACGCTCTTTAAATCTGGATATCAGTGCAGGAGAGACTGTCTTGTAGAATTCTGCAAGCATCTCATGCCTTGTGCTAACGACAGCATCCAAGCACTTAGCAGCTGCACGTCTCACTTTCCAGCTCATGTCATCATCATCACTGTATTCATCATCACTCCCTAAAGAGAAATTTTAACATTAGGCCATTAATCATAGGAAAGTTTATTGTTTAACACAGGAAGTAAATTCATAATTAAGATAGTTTTCTAACTTTTCACTAACATATAGGGAGTGGATAAGTTTATAAAGAACTAGAACTTAAACAGATACACTTAACTTTGATAAATTAACCTCTAAATAAAAATGATCATAATTATGTTTTTTGTGTGTTTTTTTTTAATCCTCACCTGAGGATATTTTTCCATTGATGTTTAGGGAGAGTGGGAGAGAGGGGAACAGACAGAGAGAAATATGAGAGAAACACATCAACTTGTTGCCTCCTGCATGAGCCCTGACCAGGGCCTGGGCCAGGGAAAAGCCTGCAACCAAGGTACGTACCCTTGACTGAAATTGAACCCAGGACCCTTTGGTCTGCAGGCAGATGCTCTATCCACTGAGCCAAACTGGCTAAGGGCACAATTATGTTTTTAATTTGTTAAACATTTTGTCATTTATAGCAAGTAATGAGCTGCTTATTAACCCTTTAAAATCATTAACACATTAAACTTATTTAGAACAAAAATATCTGTAAAATCATATATGCCCCAGTCTTTTAAACGATTTGAATTAAAGTTCAAAATCAAACAATCAGAGAGTTTATTAGATAACTAGTGGTCAGTGCACGGATTCGTGCACATTGAAAGGAAATTAATTAGAAGAATTTTTTTTTTAATATATCACTATTTGCCCTATAATAGAAGTGTCAGAGATTAAAGGAAATTAGTAAAATGTATATGAAATAATATATAAATTGATTAATAAATAAATAACATGATATAACAACAACAACTGCGGGAGGGATCACAGGAGGGCTCCAGGGCATGTCTGGCCCATCTCACCCAGCCCTAATTGGCCAGACCCCAGCAGCAAGCTAACCTACTGGTTGGAGCGTCTGCCCTCAGTGGTCAGTGCACATCATAGCGACCAGTCAAACGGTCAGACACAGCATATTAGGTTTAAATATATATAGATTCTTGAAATAGATTTTTGGCTATAGATGATGTGATAAGAAAAATGGCTATCAATCCCAGGACATTCTGTAGAACTAATTTTCTGGGGATAAAGAGAATTCTGACATCAGCTTTCTTTGCAACTACAAGATTTTTCACTAAATTTGTTAATGGGGAGTTATTAGGAACAAATATGCATTTCTCAACCTTTCAAGATACTGTCTTAATGTAGTTTAAAGAACTACACTGTCTCAATTATAACAAGAAAATTCTGCCCATATAACAATAGAGCATCATCTTCTCCAAACTCCTATTAAGCCTTGAAACAATATTCTAACCATAAGCATTAATAATTCCACCTCATTTATGTATACCTGATGCCTTTTGTGTGTGTGAAATCTCTGAAAATTATTTCCTTCTAACACCATCAGTTTGATGAATCAGTGGGTAACACGAAGTCAGGAGGATGGTAAAAATATTAACAGTTCTAAGGGCAGTCCAAATTATCTAGTAAGAATTTTGCTATTCTTAGATAAGACTAAAGCCCCAAAATGATTCCTCACTGGGGGGAAAAAATATCATCTCTTCATTGACTTATTTCCCAATTAGCCAGTGAAAGGTAAATGTAGCCTTAGAAAATCCTAGGATGTATAATAAAATTGTCCAATCTCTAAAAGTTTACTTAATTTCCTTTTAGCACATTATAGGAAAACCCAACCAAATACTGCTAAACCCAAGACATTTGATTTATTCACCAATACCTACTGGAATAAAAATTACAAGGTGCTATTAAAATAGACTATTTAAAAGCAAATAAATAAGTGAAGTTTTTCTCACAGCAACTCAACTATGGGAATAACTTTGCAGGAATTCATTTTATTTAAAAAAAGATTGTAAAAATTCAAGCATCCTAATCACTGAAATTATAATATGTAAATTGATAAAGCAGCTGAAGTTGTTTTATTTTTCAATGTAAGTGCACTAAAAGCCAACAATCCAAACCTGGAATATACACTGCTACAGCTTCTTTCAAATGATAGTCCTATTAGAAGCTAAGATTTCCCTTACTGAGTGCCTACTGTGTGTCAAGTACCATCCTAGGCACTAGGATAAAGCAATCAATAATGAACTAAAATGAAAATCTCTGCCTTCATGAAGCTGGCATCCTGCTAAGTGGAAAATAATTACAAAATGTTGGAAAGTGATTAAGTGTATTTAAAAAAATAAAAGTGCTGAAGAGAGAGATTAAGAGTATAAAATAAGGGAAAAGCCCTAAGATGGGGGGGAGAGGGGAGAGAAAACTGAAAAAAAGTCATCAGGTATAACCCCAAAGTTTTTGGTCTGAGAAACTAAAAAAGAATGGAGGTGCCATTCTGAGATGGAAAAGGCTAAAGAAACAGGTTAGACAGGGGATGGAAGAAGGGCTGGGGAGAAGATAGTTTATAGACATCTAAGCAGCAAATAAAATGGCTGTATACATGAACCTAGAATTCATAAGAAAGGTCTCAGATAAAGATAAAATTTGGATTTTCAGCTAGAAGACTAGACAAGATAAACAAAAACATCCTATCTAATAATTGACAAACATGGTAATTTACCGTACCTTCGCTACACCTCCCTTTGACTAATCAGCTCGATATGCAAATTAACCACCAACAAAGATGGCGGCTAATTTGCATACTGCAGGCAGGGCGGGCCAGTGCAAGCCGCCATCTGGGCCCCCGTGTGCCGCCTAAGCCCCGCTGCCAGCCGGGATCCCCGTGTGCGGCCCTGGACGGCAGGGCTTGGCAGTGCGATCGGCCCGAGGAAGCCCTATTCTTGCAGGAATTTTCCTGCAACGGGCTTCTAGTAAGAGTATAAGAGAGAAGTTCAAGGCCTGAGCCCCAGAATACTCCAAATCAGTGGTCAAGGTGATGAGAGGACCAATATGGAGACTGAGGAGTAATCACAAAGATAGGACTAAGACCAGGAGAGTGTGGGTGGTATTCTGAATGTTAAATAAAGAAATGCTGCTGAGACTGAGTAACAGGCAGAGGCAAACATTTGAGGTCACTGGCAATCTTGTCCATCACTGGAAAACTAAATTCAAGAGAGAAGGGGAAGAAAAGAACTGGAGAGCCTTCTTTTAAGGAGTTCTGCTGTAAAGGCGAAAAATTGGGCAGTAGTGGCTAGAGCATAATATGGGGTTTAGAGGAGTTTTTTTGTAAGTTGTTTTTGTTTTGTTTTTAAAATATTAATGAAATTACAGAATTTAGAGGAAAGTCATTATGTAAATTCCCTCAAAGAATCAAATGAAAAGGTATTCTAAAAAATAACAGGAAATCCACCAACCTATATACCTAGTAACTTATCCATTTAAACATCTCTATTATGATTCTCTTAATACAAGCAAATAAGAAAACATGAACAACCCCTATGTTCTTAAGTGCTACTCCTTTCCAGAGTAGATACCATGACATAAATTTTAAATAATAGCACCACATAAACTTTAAGAGCCTCAGAAATGTTTAGATTGTTCATGAATAATCTAAAGTTAAATAGAGCCTCAATCAACATTTAGGATTTTTCATGAAAGTAGCTATGTATCAAACCAACCACACTATTCTGAATATGTATATCTACAGGAATAGCTATAAAAATAACATTCATTTCCCTCATTACCAAAATGCTACGTAGAAAATTTGAAGAACAATGAAGGACAAAAATCTAATTGCTAGCCATGAGAAAAATGTTACATTTTTTTCTGTATATTTTTAAAAAATTGTTAAGAAAAAACAACCAGAAAAACAAAACCCACAGGCCCAAAATGTCATCATTGTTGTTAAAAGTCCATGATACCAAATCTAAATTTAATACCTGATCTAACTGCAGTTTCAATCTGAAACATCAATCTTAACTAACTACTATGGAATATTCTGGTTAAGCACCAGTAAGGTAATTTGTCACATAGGCCCTCTCCATCCTCCACAGAAGAGGGAATCTGCATAAATGGAAACCCTTCCCCTAAGAAAAGAAGTCCAAGCCCCCAAATAATCCTTTCTTTTCTTTTGCTAATAACTTGCTTGCCCCACTCTTCTTCCTCTAAGATCCTTCTATTTTGTACAACTCTCAGAGAGCCCTTCTAGTTGCTAGATTCATAAATCCCTTAATTAAAGCCAATTAAAATCTTCAAATTTACTGGGCTGAAGTCTTTTGCAATGAAATAAAACTGGGATACTGTTACCTACTTTTTTATTCAACTTATTAACTGCTTTAGTAAATATTTTTCTACATGACTTTGAAAATACTGTATAACAGTTCAATACCTGGTTTTCCCATAATTTATTTAATCAATTTGCTATTGTTAAATATTGAGGTCATTTCCATTTTCATTATTATCTAATCTAATCTAATCTAATCTAAGAGAAACATGGTAATTAGCCTTCCCATTGGCTAATCAGCAAGATATTGGCTAATCAGCAAGATATGCAAATTAATCGCCAGCCAAGATGGCAGCTAATTTGCATATGTCGGCTCCAAGCCAGGGACTGAGGCTTTAGGCCTGGGTAAGGGAGGAGCCAGCCAGCGATCATTGAGCCAGCGATGGTTGATGGCGGCGATGGCGGGGAAACCAGGGTGGAGCCAGCCAGTGATCCTTGATGTCCATGGCGGCAGGGAGCTGGGGGTGCCCCGGCCCAGGCCTAAAACCTTGGCCTGAGGCTTTAGGCCTGGGTCAGGGAGGAACCAGCCAGCGATCATTGATGACGACAGCAGCGGGGAGCTGGGGGTGCCCAGGCCCAGGTCTAACGCCTCGGCCAGAGGCTTTAGGCTTGGGCCGGGGAGGAGCCAGCCAGTGATCCTTGCTGGTGGTGGCGGCCGGAACCGGGGCGCAGCGAGCCAGCGATCCTTGATGGCCACGGCGTCTGGGAGCTGGGGGTGCCCTGGCCCAGGGCTAATGACTCGCCAGAGGTGTTAGGCCTGGGCAGGGGCCACACCAGCAATTGGTGTGAACTACAGAGGAAACACCTTTTCTGACTGCTGATTGGTTAAGCTCCCTGTATGCCACTGGTAATATTCTTAGTAACTTGGGTAATAAGAGTCCAAAAAGTGATCTAGGGTTTTTTTTACCTCACTCCTGGAGAAAAAAAGGAAGGTCTGCTGCTGGAGGGTTAAGAAATGTCATATCCTGTCCTAGCCGGTTTGGGTCAGTGGATAATGCCTCGGCCTGCCCAACGCAGATTCTGGGTTTAATTCTGACCAAGGGCATGTACCTAGGTTGCAGGTTCCTCCCTGGCTCCGGCCCAGGTTAGGGCTCATGCAGGAGGCAACCAATCAAAGTTTTCCTCTCACTTTGATGTTTCTCTCTGTCTTTCCCTTTCTCTTCCACATTCTCTAAAAATCAATGGAAACATATCCCCAGGTGAGGATAAAGAAAGAAAGAAATGTCATATCCTATGAAAGACACTTCTTGAAAATGCCTAAAGAAAGTTGTCATTTTTTCATGGTAAAGGGACTGGAGTTCGTGTTGATGAAAACACCTTGGTGGCTGCGGTGACGGTGACTGGCAGTGGCTGCAACAGTGCGGTGATGGGGCTGGTGCCTTCCCCTGATCAGCCCGGTCGACTCCCACAAAGGGAGGCCAGACTGTGGCTTAGGCCTGCTCCCAAGAGGAGCAGGGAGCAGGTAGTAGGACATGCCCTAGGGCTCCCAGTATGTGATAGGAGGCAAGCTGGGCTGAGGGGAAACCCCTCCCCAGTGCACAAATTTTTGTGCACCGGGCCCCTAGTCCTATATAATAAAAGCCTAATATGCAAATTGACTGAACACAGAACGACTGGTAGTTATGATGCGCACTGACCACCAGGGGACAGACACTCAACACAGGAGCTACCCCCAGCCCACAGGACAGCCAAGGCAGGTATTAGCTGGGGGGTCCGCCTGATCGCAGAGGGAGGCAACCGGCGGTGGGGGGGTGGGGCCAGCCGGTGAGTGGGCTGGTGGTGCCAGGCTGGCCGAAGCGGGTACCAGCGGGGGCACCCTGATCACCCCACAGATCGGCCCTGATCACCGGCTAGGCCTAGGGACCCTAGGCCTCTAGTAAATTTTGTGCACCAGGCCTCTAGTAAATAATGAATAGTGCAATTTGGGGTAAGAAATCAACTCCATCTGTAACACTGGTCTTTCATGAAAATTTAACAAACAAATTTCTTCTACTTAATTTGAAATACCTTGGTCATCATCATCACCACCATCTGCATCCATGGCATTTTCATCTTCATCTTCATCATCGTAATTATAATTCGGATCGTAGGTAAGATATTTAAGACAAATATTTATAATGGTAGAAACATGAGGATATACTTCCTTAGGACATCTGAAGAAAGAAAGAAAAACTATCTTGAGTAACTACTTTTCTCCTTGATTCAATACCTGCTGTTTTGCTTTGTTACTAGACTTTTTCTTAACCTTTAATATAGCACAGGAAAGTGGAACCCAGACTTTTTAACACCAATGACCCTACATCTTTTTCTTCCATTGGATTCATTTTTAAAAGATTTACTTTAGCCATCACATTTTAACATCTCTTACGTCGGAATGATATTCATTTTTTAAAATATATTTTTATTGATTTCAGAGAGGTACGGAAAGAGAGAGGGAGAGAGAAACATCAATGATGAGAGAGAATCATTGATCATCTGCCTCCTGCACACCCCCCACTGGAGATCAAGCCCACAACCCAGGCATGTGCCCTAACTAGGAATCGAACCATGACCTCCTGGTTCATAGGTCAACGCTCAACCACTGAGCCACACCAGCCAGGCCAGAATGATTTTTATAATAAATGGTTTGTCAGGGTTAATGTGGGGTAGAATAGAAAGAAATACACATACAGTAGTCCCCCCTTTATCCATGGGTTTATGTTCCAAGACCTCCCCAGTTTGTACTACAGACAGTACTGAACCTTATAAATATGTCTGTGTTTTTTCCCTATACATCATACATACACTTACATGACTTCTCTTTGGCATATCGGAATTGCCAGCATTACTACTCTTACATTTGAGGGCCATTACATTCATGCGCTACATAACAACTTTTCGGTCAATAAAGTACCTCATGTATGATGACAGTGGTCCCATCCTATATAATAAAAGCCTAATACGCAAATTGTCCCCTCGACAGGGAATTCGAGACGAAGTTCAACCAGGGGGTGGAACTGGCTGGCCAACCACCCTACGGCCCCTCCCCCCAGCCTGTGGTGCCAGCAGGCAGCTGGGGGAAGGGAAGCCCGGCCGGCAGATGGCATCCGCTAGGGATGCTACCTGTGCACGAATTTCGTGCACTGGGCCTCTAGTAAGATTATAATGAAGCTGAAAAACTATCGCTGTCTTAATGCAATGCATTTCACAAAGACTTACCACTGTTACAACCGTTTACAGTATTCTGTAAAGTAACATGCTGTATAGGTTTATAGCCTAGGAGTTGTAGTGGAACAGAATTTATCACCCCAAAATATGTCTTTTTGGCATCAGGATTATATTAAGCTGGTTAATTTTAAGAAATAGCAGACATGAGAAGCTCTGAAGACCAAGTATAAAGTACCCTTTGTAAAAGATATTTACAAGGGAAATCTCTATTTGTAATGGTTTCTCCCTGGCTATACCAGGAAGAGAGGGTATAGCCAGGGAGAAACTTGTATCAATGAAGGTGGCCAGAACTAAATCTTTATAACAAACTTACTCTTGTTTATCTTGCCTTTCCTGGTAACATCCCCAAACTGACTGCTCTCACACCTAACATCATCTTTTCTCAACTAAAGATGGTATATCTAAGGGGTGTATCTTCAGCCATTTTGATAAGTCAATTTTCGTGGGTCTCTCCCATGTAGACATGAGATACACATGTTATTAGACTTTGTTTTTTCCTTTTAATATATTTTATTGATTTTTTACAGTGAGGAAGGAAAAGGGATAGAGAGTTAGAAACATCGATGAGAGAGAAGCATTGATCAGCTGCCTCCTGCACATCCCCTACTAGGGATGTGCCTGCAACCAAGGTACATGCCCTTGACCGGAATCGAACCTGGAACCCTTCAGTCCCCAGCCCGACGCTCTATCCAGTGAGCCAAACCAGCTAGGGCTGTTTTTTTTTCTTGTTAATCTATCTTATTACATGGAGTCTCAACTAAAAACCTAGAAGGGTAGAGAAAAAATTATTTTTCCTCCCCTACAGAGCAATAGGCTATATTCCACATGGTCTCAGTATGTGGTAGGCTATACCATCTAGGTTTGTGTAAGTGCACTCTGATGTTTGCACAAGGAGGAAATCACCTTAAGAAGAAATATCTCAGAATATATCCCCTTCATTAAGCAGCAAAGGTCTGTATTAAAAAAAAAAAAAAGCACATGCAACAGATAACAGAAACAGCTATTAACTAAAGATCTGGTAGCATATACAGCATGGATATGCTGGACAAAGGGATGATTTGCATCCCCACAGGATGGTGCAAGATTTCATTAGGCTCCTCAAAACAGGGTGCAATTTAAAACTTAAGACTTTTATATTTTTGGAATTTTCTATTTAATATTTTTGGACCAGTTGATAGTGGGTTACTGAAAATAGAAACCATGAATAAGGGGGGACTACTATCTACTGTATATTTTCAACATATGACTAGAGGATTAAGCCCCTATGAACTTGCTCTCTTTAGCAATTAGGATTATTTGTGAAAATGTCAGTGTACATTCATCTAGGTTTGATTATCTAGCTGTATGTTAAGAAGAAATAGCATATAAATGCCCCAAAATAAAGGAATAATTTGTTTCTCAATTAAAAGGACAAAAACGATTCCCACAATTTCTGATTTTAACAATTTGATATGACTATAAAGCTACTTAAAACCATTGGGTGCACCAAGGTATTGCTGCAGATAACCAGAGAAGTCTCCAGACACTGTATTGTCAAGACACTGTACTGTGCTACTACACTGTCAATTCTAGGCAAAGAGGGGAAAACTCTGTTACATGGCCCCTTCTAGTACATAATTGCATTTCTTTTTTTTTTTTTTAATCAAGGTTTCCAATTGAGACCCACTGCCCTAGCAAAATGTATGTGACAGGCCTCAAAAACTATTGAAAAGAAATTCACTATACATTTATACATTTCTGGCCTGATTCCAGGCTGTCAGTAAAATAACCGATTTCTCCTCACCCACTTAATCTAGCTCTTATTATTTTAAAGAAATAAATTTTATTTGAAAAAATAGAGATCTTAGTAACTTACCTTCTCACAAATGATTCAAAGGCTTGAATGCAGTACTCTCTTAACTCATCATCATCTACATTACAAAATTTTACCACCAAAGGAATTATCTTCTCAAGGTATTCACCTAAGAAAAGCATATTGGTTCTTAAAAACATTAATACTTTTTTTTAATTAAAGAAAACTTGAAAATATTTAAATATTGCTTACCTATTCTATGACCAGCTTGCCTACTAATAGCAGCAATACATTGTATGTAGGTTCTTGTTGTTGACATGGAATCATTTTTGGACAACTCTGACAAAAGATGTTCAATAAGATCTACAAAAACTATATTTCCACAGCTCATAACTAGATGGCCAAGAGCAATAATGGTTCTTTTCCTCACTGCAAGTCTAGGGCTGGTCAACTGGGGGAGTAGACAGGTCAGAATTGAAGGATGAAAATTAACAAGAAGTCCTCCTTGCCTTAAAAGAAAATTTAAAAAAGAAAGAAAGAAAACAACAAATAAATTGAGGTTGTTTGAGCATTACTGAAATATCTGGCCCCTGAACTCAATGTATTCAAAGAGTAAAAATTTACATGACATAATCCAAAATCAGAATGAAAGGACAACTAAATTCTTACTATCTCTATCAACCCAACTAAAAACTTGAGCTAAGTGAATGTAGTTTTGAAATTTGTATCCCTAAATTACCACCTTCTGGAATCTAGACCTATATTATCCAACCAACCGACTTGGGAGTACATTAAAATTTAAAAACACAATATGATTTTGTAATTTTCCCCTTCCCAGATCTATAAAACAATGTTCTCTATTAACAGCTTTCTCTTCTCTATTACAGCTCTTTCAGGGTTCACAACTCAAAAGTATCTCTTGACTACCCCCTCTTTCCATTATCTTTCTTCTACACATCTGTATACTAAATTTCACTTATCCTGTTGCTCCAACCCTTTCTTCCAAATCATTTCACATATAATGGTTCAATTAAGTCAATAGCAGTCAAATATCTATGTGTCAAGACAATCCTAGTAAATCAAAGCACACAGAGGACAAAAAAGTCTAACTGAACTTTCAATACTTCCATTTTAAACCCTAAAACACACTATATTTGCAGTTAGTATTTAGTCTCATTCTGCCTTATATTATAGCCATTTGCATTCTAATTCCCCATTGTAGAGTATAAGCCAGTGATGGTGAACCTATGACACGCGTGTCAGAGGTGACAAGAGAACTCATTTTTTTGGTTGATTTTTCTTTGTTAAATGGCATTTAAATATATAAAATAAATATCAAAAATATAAATCTTTGTTTTACTATGGTTGCAAATATCAAAAAATTTCTATAGGTGACACGGCACCAGAGTTAAGTTAGGGTTTTTCAAAATGCTGACACGCTGAGCTCAAAAGGTTCGCCATCACTAGTATAAGCTCTCTGTGTGTCAGGATGATACCTCTTCAATATGTACCACATGAAGTCATTTGATTATTTATTTTCAAGTTGAAGTGCATTAGCCACAACTAACACACAAATAATGATGACATAGAATGATTATGAAAATCAAGGGTAAACTGAAATTGATAGGCCTTTTAAGGTATTTTCCCCTATGAGTTGTTTAGATCTTTGTATCTCCCCAAATTTGTCTTCCAGAGGAAAGTAGAAAAGCAACAAATGTATAAAGACAAGTTCCTTCCTCCTCAAAAATATGCAGTGTAAACTTAAAGTTTACAAATATTAACTGAAAAATTTGCCATGCCTATACATCTTATCTCAGTAGATCATTGTATTCATGAATATAAGAGTAAAATAAAACATAAAAACTTTGCTGAAATATTTTAAAATCACAAATTTATTTTTCCCTGATTCCTAACCACATATATTTACAAAACAGCCACAATTTAAACATGAATAATTCTATATCAGAAGGGGTTTTTAATAAATGCACATAATATTTATATTACAACTAATCAAATTATAGGCACGTTTACCTGCTCAACATATCAGCCATAATATCCAAGGCTTCTAGCTGAACAGAGACATCTTCCTGCTTTGCTATCGCACTGGTAAGACGTCCAGTAATCTTTTTACATACATTAGCAGCTAATGCAGAGCCTGCATGAATAAGAAACCAATAATAATTTCAAGGCAAGTATTTTAAATTCCACCTTATACTCATGGAAGTTGCCAAATATTCAAGAACTTTAAACTTGATTATGAGACTGATTCAAGAGGTCCGTGTCACAAAATTATGTATTTCAAAATAGGTTGTTTCCCAATAAAATAATTTATTAGACATTCACAAAATGAGAGATAGTAACTGCAGAAGGAGTACGTGACCCAGGGAAAACAATATCGATTCAGATAGGCTCTCCTGGACATCAATTTCTATTCATGGCATAAATGCCAATTATGGAGTCAGTAGTAGCTATAAGTGCTTGGAAAGCAGCAATGAGATTTTTCTCTATTGAAGTCTTCTTTACCAGTAACCTAGACTTTTAAATATTAGTGAATTTTAAAAACTAATGATCAAACACAAACAAAAACCAACATGATTTATTAAAAAAGAGATAACTGTAATCTCTAATAAAATTCATTCCAATCCAAAGATTCGATAACTTCATTACAAAGTGAAAATGTTGTTCCAGAGAACTCATAAATCACGGTTACTATTTTAAAGTAAATTTAGGTTTTTAAAAAGTGAGAGAGAAAAAAATTTTGCAAGAATCTGAATGGTTAACAAGAAATCAGCTAAAAACAAACGTGTTTCAATGAGAAAAAAATAGGGAAAATATCAATATAGTTAATACAATTATAAATAACATACTTGAGTTGATGAAATAATTGCAGTTTTAAGGTTTTTATTTACTTATTTTTTAATTTATTTTATGTTTTTATTGATTTCAGAGAGGAAGGAAGAGGGAGAGAGAAACATCAATGATGAGAGAGAATCATTGATCGGCTGCCTCCTGAATGTCCCCTACTGGGGAATAGAGCCAACAACCTGGGCATGTGCTCTTGACCAGAATCGAGCCTGGGACCCTTCAGTCCTCAGGCTGACACTCTATTCACTGAGCCAAATGGCTAGGGCGAGTTTTAAGGTTTTTAAAATTATCAAGTAGTTATAAGAGATTCAACCTTACCTAAAGATACTAGTAAACTGAACTATTTCACAGCTGTCTTAATAGTGTTCAATGTTTTATATCATAAATTCTAAAGCAAAGCAAAATTAATATTGGAAATAGTGAATCAGAAATAACTCATGATTTTGATTATCTTTTGCCTCATTGCATAGGATGACATAACTATTCTATAGTCATGGTACATCCTAATAATAGACAAACATGGTAATTGACCGTACCTTTGCTACACCTCCCATTGGCTAATCAGCGCGATATGCAAATTAACCGCAAACAAAGATGGTGGCTAATTTGCATACTGCAGGCAGGGCGGGACAGCATGAGATGCCAGCATGAACCGCCATCCAGGCCCCTGTGTGCGACCGCCTGCCTGCCTGCCGCCTGTGATCGGATCCGGTCCTGGAAGCCCCAGAAGCTGCCTGATATGGCAGTAACTCTATCAGTAAGCACTCTGAAAGTCAGTGGCATAAATGCACCCATTAAAAGACAGATTATGAGGGTGAATCAAAAACAAAACCCACTTTAAATATAAAGACACATATAGATTAAAAGTAAATGAATTAAGTTGCAGCCTGTTTTGCTCAGTGGATAGAACATTAGCCCATGGACTGAAGGGTCCCAGGTTTGATTCCAGTCAAGGGCATGTACCTCAGTTGCTGGCTTGATCCCCAGTCCCTATCAGAGCATGTGCAGGAGGCAACCAATCAATGTGTCTCTCCTGTTCCCTTCACTCTCTCTAAAATTCAATGGAAAAATATCCTTGGGTGAAGATTAACAAAAACAAAGTAAATGGATTAAGTAACATTAAAGAGATTATAAGAAAAATATATTCCAAATTTTGTTGTATAATGGTTATGTTTAAATTATTAACACCTAAGAAATTGGGTGAAGGGTACATATAATATGCTGTAGTATTTTATAGGTTTTTTTTTTTGCATGTATGAGATTATTTCAAATTAAAATATTAAAAAATTAAAAATTAAAAAAATATTAATTGAAATGTATCTGCATTACATGAAAAATCTCCTAATTGATTCTAGCATAATTTATTAAATTGTGCTAAAATTTACAAGGGTTCAATTAAAAAATATCTTTATTCTAAATGATATAATAAAAAATATATAATAGTGCAGTTATAAGCACTTACCTGAAAATAGAAATTTAAAGAAGTGAATTTAAAGAAAGGATTAGCCAAAGAAAATATACGCACAACCCATGGACACAGACAACAGTATGGTGATGGCCAGAGAGAAGTGGGGGGCAAGAGCTGGGTAGAGGGGGCAGAAGGGGGGAAATGGGGACATCCTATATAATAATAATAAAAGGCTAATATGCAAACTGACTGAACAGCAGAATGACCGGTTGCTATGATGTGCACTGGCCACCAGGGGGCAGATGCTCAATGCAGGAGCTGCCCCCCTGGTGGTCAGTGCACTTCCATATGGGGAGTGCCACTCAGCCAGAAGCCGGTTCATGGCTGGCCAGTGCAGAGGTGGTGGCAGGAGCCTCTCCCACCTCCGTGGCAGCACTAAGAATGTCCATCTAACGGTTTAGACCCGATCCCTTCGAGGCCTAAGCCCTTAGTTGGACATCCCCCAAGGGCTCCCTGGCTGCCAAAAGGATGTCTGACTGCAAGCTTAGGCCTGATCCCCCGGGGAATGGGCCTAAGTTGACATCCCCCAAGGGGTCCTGGACTGCAAATGGGCACAGGCCGGGCTGAGGGGACCCCCCCTCCCCCAGTGCACAAATTTTTGTGCACCGGGCCTCTAGTACAACAATATTAAATCTTGCTCCACATAAGAATCATTCAGATATTTAAATTCCTATGAGATACTTAAATCCAATAAAATAATTCATTTAAAGTGAATTTTTAATTTTTAATAAAAAATAAGACTCTGGGCTTTTTTTCTTAGTTGTTCAAAGGGATGATTACCAAAGATCTTTTTGATGGACACCTCTCTCCCTCCCTGACAAGGAGCGAGGAAAAAAAAGAGAAGAGAAATATCTCCAAAGGGAAACAGGAAAAAAAAAAAACAATGACCTTGCTTACTTACCACTGGAAGCTGGCGGA
>NW_005871260.1:836888-859019 GCF_000147115.1 Myotis lucifugus | reverse complement strand
TTACTGTTTTAAGGCCCGATTACTGAAATATCTCGAAGTTGTTCCTTTATCAGAAAGCATGATTAGTGCAGAGGGTATCTACAAGTGTCTCTACTTGGTATCTTTTCACTTTACTCACTAAAGGCCCAAGGCTGTAATATAAAGAAAAACAAAAATTTTAATCTAGATAAACATAAAAACAGAAAAAAAAAAAATAGAAACATTAACTTTCCTGCCTAGTACCTGTCAACACAAAGTAAACACACTATGCCAAAATCATAAATAGTATACAAATAAGGGCATAAAAGAAATTCTTGATACATAAACTCCTTGCAGTTAGTTTCTAATCCCCCCTCCCCACTGATTTCCATTATAGTATAATGAAACTTAAGATAGTACTACTTTGTTCACCCAAAGCATCTGTGGTATATGCTTTTCATATTAGGACTAGAGGCCCGGTGCACAAAATTCGTGCACGGGTGTGTGTGTGTCCCTCAGCCTGACCTGCACCCTCTCCAATCCAGGAGCCCCCAGGGGATGTCCTACTGACGGCTTAGGTCTGCTCCCCATGGTTCTCTGCTCTCTGCGGGGCGTGCCTGCTTCAAACTGCAGCAACTGACAAATAGGCCATGCTGGGTGCTGCCTGTGGGCCGCACTTGCCTGCTCCCCAGTTGCTGAGGCGACGGCCAAGCAGGCCATGCTGGGTGCTGCCTGCAGGTGGCGCTTGCCTGCTCCTGGGTCGCCACGGCGACGGCCAAGCAGGCCATGCAGTGCTGGGAGCTGCCTCCTCCCTGTCATCAGTCTCCATGGAGGCGATGAGGTTAATTTGCATACTCACTCCTGATTGGCTGGTGGGCATCATGAAGGTACAGTTAATTTGCATCTTTATTTTTTATTAGTGTATATTTTATACTATCACTAGAGGCCTGGTGCACAGATTCATGCACCGGTGGGGTCCCTCGGCCTGGCCTGCACCCTCTTACAATCCGGGACCCCTTGGGGGATGTCAAACTGCCGGTTTCGGCTCGATCCCCACAGGCCAGGCCTAAGGATCCCCTGGTGCATGAATCCGTGCACCAGGCCTCTAGGATGAATATAAGATATCTTTGGTTAATCTCTTCCCGCCCTCCCTACTTCCCCTTTCCCTCTGAGATTCATCAGTCTGTTCCATGTTTCCATGCCTGTGCGTTGAGCATCTGACCCCTGGTAGTCAGTGTGCCTCATAGCTACCAGGCGAACAGTCACTTAGGCTTTTATATACATATATATATGTTTGCATGTAGGTCCACTGGCTGAGGTCATAGCTTTGTGTCCTTCCCAAAGAATTTAGTACACAAAATAGGTAATGTTGAGTGCATGACTACTCATTGAGTAGGAGCCATTATATTTAGCACTGTAGTGAATAGTATAAGCTCTATCACCAAAAATTTACTGTCTGGTTGGTGAGGTAAGGAATTAACATGTCTACTTTAGAAATGAATCGAAGGCATTCACTACACTGCACAGTGTTTGTAAAAACAAACAAACAAACAAACAAACCTTTAAATTCAATGTTAGTATTTACAGGAGAGTGCATCTAAAGAGTTTTTTAGGTATTGGGCTTTGATGGGATATAGCTAGAAAAAAAGAGCATAATCATATAAAAAGATCACAGACTAGAATAAGTGGAATGCATATTGAAAAAGAAATGAGAGAAAAGAAGTGTTTGATATAAAAAGCAGATGAAAAACAACAGGAAACTTAGGCCCCTGGGACATAATGGAGAACCTTTAATGTCAACCCAACTAATTTAAATGTGTTGTGGTAAAACTGGGAGCCAATGAATTTTCTCAAGCATTAAGTGCAGAATGAAAATAGTTTATCTGATAAATACTCTGGTCAGTGTTTCACATGTATACGCTTAATCAATAAATGCTGCTTGACTAGAGAAGTAGTAGGGAGAGAAATCTGGGGAATTAAGGGAATAAAGAAAGAAAAATAAACAAAAATGTTAAAGAAATCCAAGAATAGCCCAATCCAAAATTATGGCAGTGACAACAAAGACATGGCATATATGGAGAGAGAACTAATGTGAAACAATGAAAATTAGGAGTGAAGCCCTAACTGGTTTGGCTCAGTGGATAGACCATCGGCCTGCAGATTGAAGGGTCCCAGGTTCGATTCCAGTCAAGGGCATGTACGTTGGTTGCGGGCACATCCCCAGTAAGGGGGTGTGCAGGAGGCAACTGATCGATGTTTCTCTCTCATCCATGTTTCTAACTCTCTATCCCTTTCCCTTCCTCTCTGTAAAAAATCAATAAAAAATATGTTCAAAAAAAGAAAAGAAAATAGGGAGTGAAAATAAAAGGAATTAAAAAATAAATTTAGAGTTCTAGCTTACATTAATGACAAAACAGCTTTTTTGGACTAACTTTACTGCAGATAATAAATGTAAAACCTCTAAAACTATTTTTTTAGAAAACAATAATGATGGAACTAAACCAGAGGAAAAACTACCTAGATTCCATATCCAGTAAAATTACCCTTTAAAAATGAATATAAATTAAATTAATTTCAGTTAAAAACAATATATTGCCACCAGACCTATACTTAGCTCTCTAGGCTAAAGGAAAATTCAACCAGGTGATAACTGGGATTTACAGAAAGGGAATAAAGAAAGATCACGAGAAATGGGAAATGTGTGTGTACACACACACACACACACACACACACACACACAAACACATATATCTACATATATATGGCTATATTTCTAAATTATTTTTTTTTGCATTATGCACACAAGCACACACGAAAATATATAAAAAACAATAGCACAAAGACAGGAGAAAGAAGAATGTTACTGCAAGGCTTATATAATTTATATCATGTGGTACAGTACTAATTTTATTAATAGATTGTGATAAATTTAAGATGCAATTTATAATCCCTAGTCTAGAGTGAATATCAAAAATAGTAATGCAAACAGCTTTCTAAAAAGTCAACAGAGGAAATCAAAATTAAATATTATAATACAGTGATTCCCAACTTTTTGGTTTCATAAACCCTTTTAACACTTCCAAAATCAATGAAGAACCCAAGAACTTTTCTTTACATGGGCTGTATCTATCAATATTTACCATATTGAAATTTAAAAGTGACAATAATAAATTATGTTAACATAAATAATACTTTTAAAAATATGTTTCATTGAGTTTTTAGAGAGGCAGAGGGATAGAGAGATAGAAATATCGATCGGCTGCCTCCTGCACGGGCAACATAAATAATATATATATTTATTTTTGTTGTTGTTAATCCTCATCTGAGGATATTTTTCCACTGATTTTTAGAGAGAATAGAAGGGAGAGAGAAAAAGAGAGAAAGAGAGAAACATTGATATGAGAGAGACATATCAATTAGCTGTGTTCACACATGTCCCGACCAGGGCCAGGGATCGAGCCTGCAACCGAAGTACATGCCTTGCCCGAAATCGAACCCAGGACTCTTCAGTCCATAGGCCAACGCTCTATCCACTGAGCTAAAACAGCTAGGGCACATAAATAATATTTTCAAGACAAAATAATTATATTCTTCAAAAAATAAAAGTGTGAAAATTTTACATTTTTACAAATTAATATTTGGGCTTGAAACAACTGGATTCAATCTGTTGTAATATTACATATCATGTGGCCTCTGGAAAGTTATATTATGCACTTATGAGAAAAGGGAAAGTAACACCCTAGTATTACTCATGTAACAGTTTTGATACTTTCAGGGTCACAGATGTCCCAGGAGCCCCCAAATCAAACTTTGAGAATTGCCGCTATAAAATACTTGATTAACCCAAAAGAAGACAGAGGAAGAAAACCAACAACAAAAACAAAACAAAACAAAACAAAAAATACACACAACAACAACAAAACAAGAATCAAAATGGCACATCTAAATCCAACTATATCAATATTGACAACAAATGTCAATGGACTATCTGAGGTCTACAAAATACAGAACTTAAAAATAAGAGATTAAAATGAAAGTAACACAGAGAGATACACTAAACAAACAATCTTAAAAAAGTTGGAGTAGCTATATTAACATAAGAGAAAGTATATTTCAAGATATGGTATATTTAAAAAATATTCTATACTCATAAAAGTCAAATATCAAAAAGGTATCATTGTATATGTGTATGTACCCATACAGCTTTAAAGTACATGAACAAATTGACATTTAAGAGAAAAACACTTAAGAGATAAATTGACAACCATAGCTGAAATTTTAACACCCGTTTTTCAGTATTTAATATCAACAAAAGAAAAAAATCACTAAGGATATAAATCTGAACAATACTGTCATCTACCTGACATAAGTGACATTTCTAAAATAATGTACTCAACTACAGAATACACTCTTTTCAGTGTACATGTAACATTCACCAAGACCTACCACCATATGCCAAAACATAAAACAAACCTCAGTATATAGACAAAACAAGGAAACAAAAAAACAAAGAAACAAACAAAATGACCCTAAGTCTTAAAGAGTGTGGTCTTCAGACCATAATGGAATTAAATTAGAAATCAGTAAAACTAAAAACAAACATCTACATAATCTTCAAACATTTGAAAATGGCTTCTCAATAATCCATGAATCAAAGGGAAAATCACAGTGGAAATTAAAAATACTTCAAATAGAAAAAAAAATAATGAAAATATCAAAATTTATAGGATATAGCTCAAGAAGTACTTAAGAGAAAAATATAAATGTTTAAGAATTAGAAAGGAAGAAGGAAATAAGAAATCAATGAAATAGGCAATTAGTAATAGAGAAAATTAACAAGCCATAAAATCAGTTATTCGATAAAAGTAGTAAAGTTTGTAAATCCGTAGAGGAATTGAAGGGAAAAAAAGATAAAACACAAATTACCAAAATCAGGATTAAAAGAAGGGTAGTCACTGATGACAATTACTTAGGTAGAAAATCCTGAAGAATCAACAAAAAATATTCAATACTGCAATTCATGGTTAAAAGCCTCATTCTTGTTAAAATATTCTCTTCAAATATTTCTATAGCTTCAACACAGTCCCACTCAAAATTTAAGTTAGCTTATTTATTTAAAAAAAAAATTGACAAATTGATTCTGTAATTTAGATGGAAATATAAGAACCTGAAATTGGGGAAGAAAGAATAAAACTAGAAAACTTACACTACCTTACTTTAGACTTTTACAGATGTATTCCAGCATTTCCCAACCAAGGTTGATTTTCACCCTTTGGTAGACATCTGGCAATGTCTAGAGACATTTTTGGTTGTTACTAACTATTGAGGGGAAGAAGGAATGCTATTGGCAAATAGTGGGTAAAGGACAAAGTGCTGCTAAACATCCTATAATACACAGAATAACTCCTCACAACAAAGAATTATCTGGCCCCCAAAATCAATAGTGCCAAGAATGAAAAAGCCTGACTACATTAATAAAACAGTGTTGTACTGGCATTAGAATAGACAGATCAACAGAACAGAATAGTCTAGAAATAGACCCACACCTTTCTAGTTAACTGATTTCTGACAAAGATGCCAATGCAATTCAGCAGGGAGAAAAGGTGTTTTCAGTAAATGGCACTTCAACAACTGGATATCTTTATGGGAAGGGGTGGGGGTGGGGGGGAATGAACTCATTTCTTACTTCATAAAAATTAATTCAGTGGCTCAGTTGTCTGGGTGTCATCCTGTGCACTTACAGATTGCCAGTTCAATTCTGGTCAGGACACATTCCCCAGTTTGGGGCTCAATCCCCAGTAAGGGGTGTGCAGGAGGTAGCTAATCGATGTTCCATTCTCACATCAATGTTTCTCTCTCCCTCTCCATTCTTCTCTCTTTAAAAATCAGTAAAAACATTTTGAAAAATTACTTCAAGATAGATCATAGAACTAAAAGGAAAAGCTGAAACTATAAGGCTTCTGGAAGAAAACACAGGAGAAAATCTTTGTAACTTAACATAAATAAAGATTTCTTAGGAAACAGTAAGAACCATAAAAGAAAAGTTCAAAGTAATTTTTAAATTAAACTAAATTCAAAACTAAAATTAAAAACTTAAGTTCATCAAATTGGGAGAAAATATTTACAGAACATGTAAGTGCCAAAGGACATATCCAGAATATATGAAGAACTCCTACAATTTAATAATAAAAGATAAACTCAATTTTAAAAATTGGTTCTTCAATTAAGAGTGAGGTTGAACTCTTTATGTTTATTAGCCATTTGTATTTCTTCAGTGAATTATCTTTTCATGCTTTGCTCATTTGTATATTGGGTTGCTTTATCTGGTTGAAGATATTGTGATAAAGTGGTAATCATTGGTATTCACAATTGATAAAAAATGTGTTTTTATATGGAAAAAAATAAAAATAAAAATCGGGGGGAAAAGTCAACAAAAGATAAAGCAATGGCCATAAACACAAAATAACACTGAATATCATTAGTTATTAGGCAAATATAAACTAAAACTCTACCTGCATACCCATGGGAATGGCTAAAATTAAAGAGTGACACAACCAAGTGTTGGTGAGAATGTGGTACAACTAGTACTTTCATGTAAAAAGGCACAAATATTTTAAGAAACAATTTAGTAGGCTCTTAAAAAATTCAAAATAGACAACAGCAATTTCATACTTAGTATTTATCCATAAGAAATAAAGACACAGGAACTAAGTTAAAAAGGACTCATACAAGAATGTTTATTTTATCTTTATTCACAATAGCCAAACCCTAGAAAGAAACCAAATGTATAACAGTGTGTGGTATCATGGACTATTAATCAGTAACAAATTCATGAAATACCAATACACCCAACATAGATAACTCTCACAGATTGTATGAGAGTGAAAAAAGCCAGACACAAACCTACACATACTGGATGACTCTATTTAAATCAAGTTCTACAACAGGCAAAACTAATTTAAGGAGAACAAAACAATGGTGACCTCAAATAGGGATGTTGTGTGTGAGGTTAAAGTACAATTTTATCTTTTTCTAATGTTTATCTAGTCTTCTGAAAAAAGACCTAACTTTTCACCTATGATGCCTGCCACCTTCATCATGTACTTTCCACTCTATTTTACTTCATTGTTCTATTAATGCCTCACTACTTCACTGCTTTGATTAGAGAAACACAATGTTTTCCTATCAAATAAGGCTAATCAATGCCCCCACTCCCACCCCAACTCCACTACTTATTATATTTTTATAGGGTTTTCTTAGCTATCTTGAGCAAACACCCTGCCCTCTTCTCCTTCCCACCAAAATTTACTTTAGAATCAACTTGTCTATCTTGTGGGGAAAAGCACTGATTTTTATAATTAGGTAAGCATTAAATTAATCTGGAGAAATTGAGTTATCCTGATCCAAGAACTTGGGATGTCTTTCCAGTTGTTCCAAGTACAGTTTTGTTATCCATTAGGAGTATTTTAAAGTTTTCCTTGATAAAAGTTTTGAAAAAGATAAAATTGTTAAGTTTCTCTTATAAGATAGCCTCACTCAAGATCACCATTGTAACATTTCTTGTTACATTTATTCTGAGGCATTTTGTCTTTCTGTTGCTGTAATAAATGGACATTTGTTCCCATATCTTCCAACTGGCTATTACCTGCTTATATGAAAGTTACTGTTTTTGTTCATTAATTTTACATTCTGTTACTTCACGGAATTCTCATTGCTTACCTTAATATTTTTTTCTATATTGACTTAATTTTTCCCATGTACTTTTTTCAATTCTTATGCGTATAAACCTTCTCCTTGTCTTACAGTGGCTAATATCTTTAATTTATTGGTATTTGTGTTGAGGTGTGAATGTGTGTTTGTGAACTTTTAATGTTAAAAAGATATTATCAAATCCATATTATTGTTTTACTTCAAACTGGTGATGAATTCTCTCTAGTGAGATAAAGCATCTCTGACCTGTTTTTCCCCCTAATGATACATTGAATATGATGCTAGTCTCTGAAAGGTGCTTCATTCCTCTAATTATTCAAAGTAACCTAAGAGTTGGGTTACATTTTTTTGTGTGTGTTTTTTCTAAATCAAAATGAAGGTAGAATCTCACACTGCCTTGACAATTAACGAGGCAGTATTTTCCTTCCTCTGATCTATTAAAGTGATGAAACAAATGTATTAATAAAGCACATAATATTGAACTGCCCTATATTCTTGCAATGAACCTCATTTGATCATGGTATGTTACACTTAATAAGCTGTTTAATTTTATTTTGAACATTTAAATGAAACTGGTCTGTAGTTTTCTTTTTTAGTGTTATCTTTATTTAGTCAGGATTTGATATCAGTATTTAGCTTAAATAAAAGACTGGATGGTTTTCATACTTTATGTTCTGGAATAGTACTAGAAGTATGTGTACTGGAATTATATACTCTTTGAGGTCTCAAAGAGTATGTGAAAGATTTCTGGGCCTGACTGTCCTTTGGATGATAAAAAAAATTTAAAAGATGAAAATGTCCCAAGTTAAAGAAACATGTATGAAAGTTGTACTGTATGTCTAGAAATTCTATATTGATCTATGAGCCTCACGTTTTTGTCTACTCTTAGAGCAAGTATCTAAAGGCTTAGCTCAAAACAAATTAAAAACCTTTATAAGGAAACCAATAAAGGAATAGTAATGAGACAATACTTCATTTAAATTGATTATCAAATATTATATAACATAAAATGACATAAAATTCCACAACTTAATTTTTATATGAAACTAAAGGTTACACTTACTATGTAAATTAAGGATTTCTAATATTTTGGTATGTATAAATTAAATAGATGCATTAACAGAGTAAGTCCAACTTTCAAGTTTTCTTCTTAGCATCATGTCTAACTGGAATTCTCACAATTTTTAAGAAAGGTTCTTTGTAGCCTGGTCAGTGTGGCTCAGTGGTTGAGCATCACCTATGAACCAGTAGGTCACAGTTAGATTCCCAGTCAGGGCACATGCCCAGGTTGCAGGCTCAATCCCCATGGGAAAGGGGGGTGGGAGGGGGCATGCAGGAGGAGGCCAATCAATGATTCTCTCTCATCATTGATGTTTCTATCTTTCTCCCTATCCCTTCCTCTCTGAAATCAATAAAATATTTTTTAAAAAAGGTTCTTTGTAACTATTTTATCATCAGTGTTAATGATGTTGTTTTAACTGCTGCTATTCTTTAAGTCTTATTTTTGTCTGTACTTTCCTTGAACTCCTTGAACACTGGAATATAGAGATGGATAGAGGCAGGTAGGCCTTTTAATAAAGCTAAAAAATAATTGGGTCAAACAAGTGAGAGAACCACTCTTCCTGGAGTTTCCTATATGTACTTTTAAAGAAATTAAATACCATAAAAGACATTTAGTCAATATAAAAACTATAAGAAAATGTAGTATACCAAGTATAAATACTAAACATTCACCAGTCACCTAATACAAGACTAAGATAATTTACCATTACAGTATTTTAAATGTGGTAGAGAGCATAGTAAGCAAGTAAAAAAACAACTTACCATTTAACAGCTAAATTCTGTACCTCTCCATTTTTATCTTCCAGTAACTTCAAAATCATTTTCACTACTTTCCTTTCACTATCATCATCCAACTTGATAGAATCTTTCTGCAGTTCTGTCATCAAATCATTTGTAGCCATAAACCTATCAAAAAATTAAAATTTGTTAATTTCAGTAAGGTATCATTACCCAAAATTATCTTTCCCAGGTTAGTCTTGATTTCACATTTACTGACAGACCCTACAGTGAGTGATCTTTCATTCTAATTAATTGCATCACTGCTTTTAAGGGGAGAAGAGCTCCTCCTAATTTTTTCTTTGCATGCGATTTGAGTTTTACCTAGGAAGCCTTTAACTACAAACATTAAGAATACCTTCTGCCGAAACCGGTTTGGCTCAGTGGATAGAGCGTCGGCCTGTGGACTGAAAGGTCCCGGGTTCGATTCCGGTCAGGGGCATGTACCTGGGTTGCGGGCACATCCCCAGTAGGAGATGTGCAGGAGGCAGCTGGTCGATGTTTCTCTCTCATCGATGTTTCTAACTCTCTATCTCTCTCCCTTCCTCTCTGTAAAAAATCAATAAAATATATTAAAAAAAAAAAAAAAAAAAGAATACCTTCTTAAGTAATACTGTGTGTTACATATTACATATTACAAATTAATACAAATTCTCATCTCCATCCCAACTCCTACCACTAGGTATCAGGTGTCTTTTCAAAGTGGTAATGAGGTGATTCTGGAAAGCTGTTCCACATGACATCCAAGCCCCGCCCCTTAAGAACCACTGCCAAAGGAAGGTTTAATACTGAACAGCCTGACAAAATCCCCACTGATCAACTGTCTAATCTCAGTTTTAAATAAAAGGACTGAACAGAAGATATAAATAAGGTAAACAGACTTGCAGATTTCTTCCCTTATACCTCACCAGACAGTTCATTGTTTTAAAAGTAATTTCGCAGAATATCAGATAAGCCCATTGAAATAAAACTCCAAAAATCTGTTTAAAGACCAAATGAATTTTCCCCATAATTCTTGGCTCCCCTCTACCTAAAAAAAGAATCTAACAGAAATAACTACTTAATGCCTTTTTCTTTTATTTCAACCAGATCCAGTTTGAGCAAAATTTAAATATTTTATGTTTCATGCAGAAATGCCAAAGATCCATGTTTAAATCAATTAAAAACAAATTAGAGCTAAAATGATAAGTTTTTTGACAATTTCCCCAATTTCTTAATCAGACTACTTTAGTAATGTATGTATCTATTGGGATTTTTATCAGCTATGCAGATAATCTGGCAACTTAGGCAATAAGTTATGTGGCAAGAATTTGGCAAAAGAACTTAATTTAGCAATTCATCAATTATAAGACAATTTAAGGATAAGTCCAGTAATTAGTATGTTCATTTAATGCTAACTTCACAGTTTAAAACTACATGCAAGCGCAATTCTTACCAAATTTTGTAAAGGTAGTTTGGTTCTCTTCTGCATGCCCCCTACTGGGGAATCAAGCCTGATACCAGGCATGTGCCCTGACCAAGAATGGAACTGTGATATCCTGGGAACTGGGTCAACACTCAACCACTGAGTAACACTGGCAGATTAAGCATGTAATAATTCTCCTAATTGGAAGCCCCTCTCCATTTTATATGACAAAAGTATATTAAAACTACATAATATTCTGGAAAGTAAAATAAAACAAACTGAATAACACATGAAGGCAGGCATTTTTACACAGAAAACAATTAAAAGCATCTTAACCATTTTACTTAGATAAAATTCATTAATAACCATAGTAATTAGCACCTCTAAGAACCCCTGAAATGCTAATCATGTTAAAGAAAAACATGATGACCATCAATTTCAGTAAAAAAGCAGATAAGCCCAATGTAGAAAAATGTTTTGGTTCCGGGATCGATCCCCAGTAGGGGGCGTGCAGGAGGCAGCTGATCAAAGAATCAACCGGTTGCTTAGGGTTTTATATATCCTATATAATAAAAGGCTAATATGCAAATTGACTGAATGGCAGAATGACCAGTCGCTATGAAGCACACTGACCACTAGGGGGCAGATGCTCAATGCAGGAGTGGTCAGTGCACTACCATAGGGGGAGCGCCACTCAGCCAGAAGCCGGGCTCACGACTAGCGAGTGCAGTGGTGGTGGCGGAAGCCTCTCCTGCCTCCACGGCAGTGCTAAGGATGTCTGATTGATGGCTTAGGCCCGCTCCCCATGGGCCGTCAGTTTGACATCTCCCAAGGGCTCATGGACTGTGAGAGGGCACAGGCTGGGCTAAGGGGACCCCCCACCAAGTGCACAAATTTCGTGCTCTGGGCCTCTAGGATAGATATAAAAGGCTAAGTATCCATCCATCGACCGGTAGCTATGATGCACACTGACCACCATGGGGCAGATGCTCAACACAGCAGTTGCCATGACAAGCACTGGCCATTTAAAAATAAATGGCACCACAGACCTGTCGCCGACAAACCAATACTCGGCTTCCCCTAAGTGGGACACAGGCCCCACCCCCACCCCAGAGTGACACCCCACCAAATTGCAGCCAACGCTACCAAGACCCCATGGCGCAAAATGCAGCCCATAGTCCAGCCAAGCCCAGAAACGGTAGCTGTGGGAACCGGGTAATGATGTCACGTAGCAACCCTGGCTCCCTCTCCCTAGCGACTAGCCTCCTTGGAGTTTCTTCAGCCCAGGAACCCGACTTGCTTTATAGCCAGGTGCAAACATTTTACAGTTTAACCAAATGTTTGTGAAGCATTTTCCTGTGCTTCATTTCCTTTGATCCTCACAGAAGTCCTGGAGTAGGCAGACAGGAGAGACTTGGTAGAATCTTATTATCTTTTCATTAGCAAGACACGAATAGTGATATTAAAATATTTTTTCTAATTAATTTCCTTTCAATGTGCATGAATCTGTGCATCGGGACACTAGTATTTTAATAAAGAAGTCTCTTGATTTTCAAAAAACTATTAATGGTTAACTTTTTTAAAAAAAAGAGTTAAAATGAGCACCAGCAAAATTAGCAATAGTTAATATTTTTAAAAACCAGAAAAATTGGATATAGTAAGAGTTACCCCTGAATATTTCTTCCTTATGTTAATTTAATATAAGAAATTGTATTAAAAATCTTCTTATAAGGAAATTGACCATTTTGAATGTTCTCTATGGCAGACTGAAAAGCTAGTTGGTAAACTGTCTCTTGAGCATTTACTCTTTTAGGCATGATACTAATGGCTTGGATAATAAACACAGGCTCAGTCCCCTTCTCTTAACTTTTCATCTACTAATGGGCAGACTAGTAAAGACAAATTTCAATCTTACAAATTTTTAAAAACAATACTTAAAGGCATTTGGCAATGATCACTCCAAAAAACTGATGCTTAGTTTGGGTTTCAAAAGATTAATAGGGGTTTGCATTAGGAAAGCTGGTTTGGAATTTTAAATTTTTTATCTTTGTGTGGGTGGTAGTGGTGAATAAGTACCTCAGTGTAAAGCACTAAGGAGCAGTGCAGTGGAAAGTTGATCTGATAACCAAGAAGGCAAATAGGGTATACAATGTGGATATGCCGGACAGAGATGATTTATACCCATGTGGACAGAGTGGGATGGTGAGAGAGTTCAAAACAGTGCTCAATTTAAAACTTATTAACTATATTTCTGGATCACAGTTGATTATGGGTAACTAATACTGCAGGAAGAGAAACTGTGGATAAAGAGGCACTAATGTATCTCTTCTCAGTCTACTTAGTGTCGGGTTTTATACACAACTGTGCTTTTTGTTGGTAATTTCGCTATTTAAAATGACCCCCAATAGTAGTGCAAAAGTACTGTCTAGTATTCCTAAGTACAAGAAAGCTGCGATGCATCTCCCCGAAAAAACTACATCTCAGTTTTGTTTAGGCATAAGTTATAGTGCTGTTGGCCTTGAGTTCAATATTATGAATCAACATCCTATGTAATAAAACCCTAATATGCAAATTGACCAAACATCAGAACGACCAGTCGCTATGACATCCACTGGCCACCAGGGGGTGCGCTGCTCAGTCAGAAGCCGGGCTCACAGCTGGCGAGTGCAGCGTTGGTGTCAGGAGCCTCTCTCGCCTCTTCTGCAGGCGGGCGGAAAGGAGCAAGGGGTCCCAGACTGTGAGAGGGCGCAAACCAGGCTGAAGGACCCCTCCCCCCCGCCCCCCAGTACACAAATTTTGTGTAACAGGCCTCTAATATATTAAATAAGGTGTTTTTAAACAGAAACACATATAACACCAAGTTACAAACCCTGTATTTCCCCTAAAAGCAATGGTTCAGAATAGCTAATTGAATCTTCATGGCAACTTTGAATAATGAGAACCAACCCTGAGATTTACAAGGTTAAAATTAAGAGGACTCTGAAACTGATTAGATATGGGAATGGTAAGACATGAGTTAGGGCCCTAACCTATTTGGCTCACTGGATAGAGCGTCAGCCTGTGGACTGAAGGGTCCCAGGTTCAATTCTGGTCAAGGGCATGTACCTTGGTTGCGGGCACATCCCCAGTAGGCGGTGTGCAGGAGGCAGCTGATCGATGTTTCTCTCTCATCGATGTTTCTAACTCTCTATCCCTCTTCTCCCTTCCTCTCTGTAAAAAAAAATCAATAAAATATATTTTTTAAAATAAATAAAAAGACATGAGTTAGGAAATGGACAGAGAAGAAGAAAACCACAGGACTCAGATGTGACAGTTGAATAGGTATCCTGTCCAGAGTCTTAATGTTATTAAACAGCCACTGTCACATCAGATGGTTCAACCTCTCACCTTACAACAGAAGAAAGGATTAATAAGCCTGGCTCAACTACAAACTACATAAAATGGCTACTCTTCTGATCTGAAATAACAAAATATCAGCAATAATGAAGATGTGAACTGAACATCATGAATTAATGTCCTGCAGCCCAAATTCATCTGCCTTTGGCCAAAAATGAAAACTGAGAAAGCAGCAGCAGCCACTGAAGTCCAGGAATTGATCTGAGGCTCATACCTAAACCTCAATGTTACTCCAAACTGATCTGATGTTTATAGCTAAAGCATATTGTTTCATCGACATAACCTCACAGAACAACCGTATCACACAAGGTCACTAAGCAACATAAAATACCAAAAAATTCCTCCTCTCTTGAGTGACTGTTACTTCTTGACCAATTACAGCTCTTCCTCTGCTTTAGTCTGCCCTACCTGTAACATTAAGATGTCAAATGATGAAAGTGCCCTGGTTTCAGACAACATCCAATCTAAACCAAGTCTCCACTTCATTAGATCTTTTCCCAAATTACCCAAATAAATAGGTCCCAACCCTATTGCTGAGACACCCCATAGTGTGTGTGCTCCCTCACTATAATAATAATAAACCCAAGCTGTGTCAGGGATAACTATATAAAAGAATTTCAAGTAGGAAAAAGTAGTAAACTGCTTACATATCAAATACCAGTAAAGAAAATACCCACTAAATTAGTTACATGAAGATTGTCAGGAATTTGGGGGAAGAGTAATTTCAGCGAACTTAGGTGGGCAACAGCTAAGAAGTTTAAAGTTTATCTTGTAATCAATAAGAATTAGTGGGGAAGGATATGATCAGATCAGGAAGAAAATTCTAATGGAAGAGTTACCAACAGATTGGATTAAAAAGAGGCCTGAGCCCTGGGCTGTGTGGCTCAGTTGGTCAGAGCTTAATTCCCTGCACCGAAGGGTCGTAGAGTTGATTTCCGGTCAGGACACATACCTAGGTTGCAGGTTTGACCCCAGTCTTGTAAGGGAGGCAACTGATCAATGTATCTCTTTCACATCAATGTCGTCCCCCCACCTTTCCCCCTTCTCTAAAATCAACAACAATAATAATAATAGCAGTAATAATAAAAAGGCCCTACAGGGAGACTAATTTGAGAAGAAAGGTAAAGGGTGACATCAAGGTTTTCCAACTGGGACATTTGGTGAATGGTAATGTAACAAGACAAAATAAGAATTAAAAAAAAAGGTGTAATTTAAGGTGAGAGAGGGGGAAATTAAGATGTTAACTTTTAGACTCCCATGGGAGTCCCACTTGGATATAACTTACAGGCAGTGCCATTCATTTATTCAACAAATATTTTGGGGATATTATCATTAGAAACTGTGCCAAGCCCTGCAAACACAGTTATGAACAAGACAGTCATGGTCTGGAATTTCTACACCTGGCTAATTCTACAAAACTGAAAATTCCTTAAGGAGAGAAATTATTCAATGCAGAGAAGCATAAATAATGGTAGGAATAAATACCTTGTACTGCACAATGAGTAATTCACCACAACCTTTCCCTCATGTGTAAACACAGTTTTACCCTTGTGGTCAACTGCATCAAAAATCTAAATGTATGAGCCAACTGCTTCACCCAGTGAACCAACTCTCTTTCAAAGATCTTGTACACACACCACTGGAATTTAGCTTTTTCTTATTTATTCCCTTAGAGCAGTGGTTCTCAACCTTGGCTGTACATTAGAATCACCCGGGAATCTTTTTAAAATCCTGATTTCTGGGCCTCATCCTCCGGAAATTCTGTTTCTTTGTTATGAGGTGGGGCCACAACATTAGTAACAAAGAAACAGAATTCCCAGAGGATGAGGCCCAGAAACCAGGATTTTAAAAAGATTCCCAGGTGATTCTAATGTGCAGCCAAGGTTGAGAACCACTGCCTTAGTGCCAAGAATTAACTTGGGTCAGTCTTAATATTGTTCATGTAAACAAAACTAATTTTTTGTCATCTTTCTTAACAGTTCCCTCAATGAGGTCAGTGGTGAGCTGCAATATAATCAGTGTTACCAGTATATCTATATCAAGAAAAATCACATAGCCCTAGCTGGTTTGGCTCAATGGATAGAGGGTCAGTCAGCCTTCGGTCTGAAGGGTCCCAGGTTCAATTCTGCCCAAGGGCACATGCCTGGGTTGCAGGCTCAGTCCCCAGTAGGGGGTGTGCAGGAGGCAGCCAATCAATGATTCTCTCTCATCATTGATGTTTCTATCTCTCCCTCCCTCTCCCTTCCTCTCTAAAATCAATAAAATATATTTTTAAAAAAAGAAAAATCACGTAAGTGAAAGCAAGTAACTTACTGCCATCAACCTGCATAGTACTTAAAAATGCCCCCCAAATCACCTTCTTATTCTCTACAAATCTATTTCTTCTGCTTAAACCTACTTTTTTTTTCCGAGCACAAGCAGTCCAGTTAACTTCACTTAGTATTTCCTGTTACATTTCTGTGAATGCCCACACAGTACTGTCAGCTATGTTACAGGATCTCTAATGTCCCTTCCAGCTCTGAAAGCCTGATTCCATTTAACAGGACTGAGGTTTTTATTAGCATTTAAACAGCTTTCAAGAGAAAATGATTTCTAATATCCAAAACACAAATACACTGGGTAACACACAAACCATTATCAAGCTAAGAAATTCTACAATGCAGTGAATTATTTTAGATTGTATAAAATGGTATATAAAAAAATACATTGGCCCTGGCTGGTGTGCCAAATGGTTAGAGCATTGGCCGGCGTAACGAAGGGTCTTGGGTTCAATTCCTGGTCAAGGGCACTGTACCTGGTTTGCAGATTCGATACCCACCCCAGTCTGGTAAAGTGAAGAAAGCAACCAATTGATGGCCCTCACATCGCTGTTTCTCTTTTTCTTTCTTTCTCCCTTCCTTTCACACTCCCTCTTAAAAAAATAAAATAAAAATAGATTGGTAGATTTCATACTGGCTTCTGGAGGAAACTTCCCCAAATCCCTACATGCTTTTTTCTTAACTTGAACTAAAATCCAATTCAACTAAACAAGTAGCTATTGGGAACCTACATGGTCAAGGCAATAAACAGAGTAAAGAATTCAGTTCAGTTAAGACAAGGTTTCTTACCCTCAAAGCATTTCCAGAACAATACTCACCCTCAAGCTAGGTACAGTCAAGATAATCTCCCCTTTCCCCCAATGAAATGTTGTACATGTGCTTTCTTTTTTTAAAAACTTTTAATTATTATTTATTTGTAACCCTCACCCGAGGATATTTTTCCAATGATTTTTATAGAGAGTGGAAGAGAGAGGGAAAGAGAGAGAAACACCGATGTGAGAGAAATACATCAACTGGTTGCCACCTGCATGCACCCTGCCCAGGGCCTGGGCCAGGGAGGAGCCTGCAACGGAGGTAGATGCCTTTGGCCAAAACTGAACTCAGGACCCTTTGGTCCGCAAGCCAACGCTTTATCCACTGAGCCAAACCGGCTAGGGCTGTATGTATACTTTCACACTGTTTTCTCTACATACAATTTAAAGAACTAGCTTAGACCCTCAGACACTCTACAACATGAATCTCCTTGCTTTTTTCATCTTCTCTGCCACTTCAGCCTACAAAGACATATTGCCATGGAGTACTTATCTTTTTTACAGTAGTGTCTTAACCATTCAGCCAACATGCAGATATTATTGCGGGCAAGCACAAGATATTCAACTTTTTGTATTCTCTCTTACGGAATTATTAAAAGCTTCTTCCAGCACAATATATTCCCTAAGTCTAACTTGGAACTGAAATTTAAGGACTTACTTTTAATGTCCCCTAGTCAAAACCCTGGAGAAGGAGCATAAAGTGTTCATGTTCTGGGGATATCTGGAAAACCTAGATCCACTACTGTCAAGCTGACCTCGGGCAAGTAATTAACATGACCATTTCAGTTTCCTCAACTGTAACAAAGATTGTTAGTATCCACTTAACTAAATAGGATCACCCTGGGGGCAGAGGGGCCTAGATTGGAGCACTCACCAAAAGGTGGGTGGATTTGATTCCAGGTGAGGGCATGTAAGGGTGGCAACCAATCAATGTTTTATCTCTCACTCTCCCTTAAAAAAAAGAAAAGAAAAGACAAAAACAAACGAATTTAAAACAATAGAAAAACAATATATCCTCAGGTGAAGATTAAAAATAAACAAACAGTATCAAGTGCATAAAAGCCCACACTAACCATTATTATTAACTACTAGAGGCCCAGTGCACAAAATTCATGCACTGAGGGGGAATCCCTCAGCACGGTCTGTGCACTTTCACAGTCCGGGAGCCCTTGGGGGATGTCTGACTGTTGGACATCCTTAGTGCTGTTGTGGAGGCAGGAGAAGCTCCCAGCACCGCCACTGCACTCACCAGCTGTGAGCCCAGCTCAGGGCTTCTGGCTGAGTGGTGCTCCCCCTGTGGAAGCACAATGACCACCGGGGGCAGCTCCTGTGTTGAGTGTCTGCCCCCTGGTAGTCAGTGCACGTCATAGTGACCGATTGTTCCACCGTTCAGTCTATTTGCATATTAGCCTTTTATTATATAGGATTATGAACAGAGAGATAAAAGAAATTTAAACTTTTTCTTTAGCTCTTGATTCATTGGAATACTTTAATTCAGTTGAAGTATCCTATATAATAAAAGCCTAATATGCTAAGTGTCCAGTCCGTTTAACCAATCAAAGCGTAATATGCTAATGATATGCTAAGGCCGCTCAACCACTATGATGTACACTGACCACCAGGGGGCACACAGTTGACTGGTCAACCAGTCGCTATGATGTGCACTGACCACCAGGGGGCACATGCTTCAACCAGTAGATTAGCTTGCTGCTAGGGTCCGGCCAGTTGGGACTGAGTGAGGAGCAGGTCTAAGCCGTCAGTCGGACATCCCCCCAAGGGCTCCCAGACTGCGAGAGGGTGCAGGCCGGGCCGAGGGACCCCCACCCCCCAAAGTGCACAAATTTCGTGCATCAAGCCTCTAGTATAAAAATAAAAGCAGAACTTTGTTATCTCAACCCAATATTAATATTCCTAAGTGGGGCATTCACATGATTCATGCATATTATTTTCAGTATGGTATCTACAGAATCACCTACCTACTGGTACTAAACCTTAATATATATCCCACCTTCAAAATATACAAAATACTAACCACAGAAAAAAAAAGGCATTAGTTGTCTGTTTTTTTCAATAAATTGGGCCTATGATTTAAGTCCCACAAAACAATTCTTTTAAAGTGATGACATTTCAAACTTTGAAGCCTGCACATACTTTTTTACCTTCTTTGCATTAATGGATGAAGAGTTATCCACAGAAACCTGAAATTCCTGGCCAATAAGGGACCTTATGTAATCACCCATGTACAAGTCTCTCAAGTGAAAATTTAATTCTAAATTAAATAGCCTGCTCAAGATCTCACAGATATTTCACAACAAAAAATCCTACATGACCAGAACTCATATCTTGAGACTAGTAAGTTTTCTGTTTGGAGTCTACCATGGGAAGAATACATTTTTTTCTTCCTTTTAGATGATTTTTTTCCCCTTTACCCCTTGGCACAAGGTAGAGTGGTTTGCACATGTTAGATACTCTATAATGTTAAGTAGCCTTGTCCTCACAACCTTCTGGCACTAGGTATTTTAAAACATGTAGTAGAAAAACTCTGATATTTACATCAAAATAAATAAACAAGTAAATAAATTTCTAATGAGAAATTAGAAAGCATCATTTTAAAACAGAATGTATTCAAGTAAATGCCTATACTGAAAATGTACAGAAAAACCTTCAAATACTCACTATTTTAATTAATCTCTTAAATGTCTGTAATATACATAGTGCTTTAGTTCCAAAGACTGTCTTGTCTGTTAACTGGATGGTTTGAGCATATCACAAGTCTTTAAAACAGAGTTAATAAAAACTCTTAATGATGCCAAATTACTAGAAGTCAATTATTGTTTCTAAACATATCTCCTACCTAAAATTATCTTCTATAATACTTCTATGAACTATTATAAATATTTCAATATTACACTTTTCGGAGAATAATCCTCCAAGCAATGTTTTGATTTATTCCAGCTCAAATTGGTAGACAATCCTTATCAAGTTCAATACTGACTGTAGCTTAACATCAGAGCACTAATCCTTTCAGTTTAAAAACCAAAAACCATGTGTGTATTTTTGTCTTTACAGGAAATTCAAGAAAGCTTCAGTCAATAATCACATATGCATATTATTACATTTAATTTCTGTATTCTAAACATATTACCCACACAAGTCTGACTAGTTGAACAAAACTGGACTATTATTATAGGGAAAGTGCTATCTTTATACTGAAATTGAACACAATCAAAATGAAATTTAGTACCATACACTCCACTAACTGAAAGTTAGTTTTATTTAAACTTCAATGGCTTGAGTTGGGAGCAAGCAAAGCTGCAAATGGAAGTAAAGAGCATTCAAAACCTTTTTAAAAAAACAACCAACAACCAAAAACTTTTATTTCCCCTAAAAATCTTGATTTTGGCACTAGAACTACACAAATCTAAATATCAAAATACCCAAAATAAACAAGCTTCCCCCAAAAAGTCACAACACTAAATCTTTAGTATTAGCAAACTAGATTTTAAAAGTTTCAAATATGATACTAAAAAACCCCCTAGGTAGCAACTTTCTAAAAATCTCTTGGCTTTGAATAAAACTGTATTTCACTGGCCATTTTAATATGCCAGCACATCAATTTATTTAGGAACACTCTACATTTTTCATTGTTCTTGTTTCACAAATCAGAAAATTTCTTCCTGGTAGATAAGGTCTAGACATGTTTTCAGGTGTTAAATCATACTGTTCATACCACAAATAAATACATAAGCTCTTCAGCCACAATTTTAACGGAAGACTCTATGTTCTTTTAAAATGCACACAAAATACAACCACTAAACCTCACGGAACAAAATGAGTATCAAAGAAAGAAAAACACTTCTGTTTTAACATCGAGAGCTTTTTTCGTTTGTGATGGGATGGGAGGCGGGAAGGAAGGATTGAAAATTTTACCGTATTGCAAAAATGAAAGAGAAATCAAGGTAATCCGTGAAAAGAGAACAATTCTTCCACATGCACGTTACCAAGGTCTGGAACCCACAGTGTGAGTCTTCTGGAACAGAACTGCTATCACATGTCCCATCCCCCTCTCAGAAACCCCTCTTTTCCAACAAGACGCATTTGCTCGGCTTACTTTGCTGTTTAAGGATCAGCCAGTCGCCTTCCGGGCAGTACATTTCGGATCTAAACAAATAAAACTGAAACCCCGAGTTCCTGCTTGGGTTTTACCTGACCAGGGAACATGACAAGGGATGCTGGCGGGAAAACCCGACGAGTCCAGTTTCCTCCGTCCTGGCTGCCCTCCCCCTTCTCCCCACGCCCACGAATGAAACAGTCCAAAGGAAAAGTTTATAACTTAAATCTGAGGAGGGCTCGAAACCAGCCAAGCGTGCAAGACGAACGCACCGAGGCCCGCGCGCCGCTGCGGGAGAGGAGGAGGAGGCTCGCGGGTGGCCCCGAGCGCGCCGACGGGGGCCCCCCGGCGAGCGAGCGGCCTAGCGCCGCCGGGGCCCGGGCGGAGAAGGGCCCGGCCTTCCCGGTCTCCCACGCCCCGGGGAAATTCCCCGGCTCCCGGGGGGGGGGGGAATTTTCCCCCCTTTTTCCGGAAGGGGGGAAAAAAAAAACCCCCCCCGGGGGGTGGGGGAAAGGGGGAAAAGTTTTAAAAGGAAAACGGGGGGGGGGATTTTTTGTAAGAAAACAAAAAAGGGCCGGGGGA